>NC_056739.1:327052742-327117742 GCF_019279795.1 Protopterus annectens | reverse complement strand
TGTTTAGTGTACTGCCACCTATATGGTAATTCATGGATACATGTTTTTTCCCAAAGGGGATAACAATACATTTCTTGGCATTGAGCTTGAGCCCATGGCTCTGGCACCAAGCATCTGTGTCTGTAAGGTCCTTTTGTAGAGTATCCACATCATTTGGGGATTCAATAATGGCTCCCAGTTTGCAGTCATCTGCAAACTTTGTTAGCCAGAGTCCCTTAGTGTTGACCTGTACTTCAGAGAAGTAGATGCCAAACAAGAGCAGCCCCAGGACTGAACCCTGAGGTACTCCACTTGTCACTTGTCTGGAGCTGGATTTGGAGTCGGCTACTTTTACAGTGTGGGTTCTATCAGTAAGCCATTTAGCAACCCATTGGGTGACATAGGGATTAATGCCCAACTTAGTAAGTTTATCTATGATTCCAGAGTGGGGGATGGTGTCAAAGGCCTTGGCAAAGTCTAGATAGGCTGTGTGGACCACCTTACCCTTGTCCATGGCTCTGGAGACTGATTCAAATAAGTCAATCAGGTTCAGGAGACAAGATCGGCCCATCACAAACCCAAACTGGGTGGGGTCCAGTGAGATATGGTCATCCCCTGTCTGCAATGTATGTTTCGCTAGAGTGCTATAATCAAAACCCTTTCAGGTGCAGTAGAGGTGATCCCAAATACGTTCCCTTAGCCAACAATTCATTTTACCTACACAAAATGTAAAACCTACTTGGCAATGGGCCACATAAATCATGTTCTTAGTATTACAGTCAAACGCAACTCAACTGCCATAGCTGACCAGTCCCTGGGTACTTAGTACTGGGATTCACCCATGTACTCACAAAATGCACACCCATCACACTTCCTAGTACCCAATAACCAATAACATTTCTTTAGTCATCTTGGGAACATACGGATAGCACAACATTTGCTTCAAAGTCTTCCTATTTCTGTAAATAATCCTGGGTCTGGACCCTACCAGCCCACTGATCCTCTCATCCACTTGCAGGATGGTTCAATTTTTTTCGTATATCCCACACTTTCCCAACGTCCTTAGTGTATGACGGAAGCAAACATATTGCCCCTCTGCCGCTGTCTATTAGTCTTAAACCTCCTTTCCCCTGAAAAATAGGGTCTGGCCCTAGTATTCCGTTCCCCAAGTGTTTGTTCATGAGCTCTATCCAATTCTGTTTGGGTATAACCCCTCCCTCTAAAATCTTCTTTCAAATGTCCTCGGGTACGTTCAAACTCCTGGGTTTCATAGGGATAAACTGACACCCTCATGGCCTGACCCTTCACAATACTGAGGAAAATGTGCTGGGGGGTGCTCACCGTCTCTGTGCAGAAACGCTGGATGATGGCAATCCTTCCTATGCATTTTAGTCAACAAACCACCATCTTGATCTCTCAAAACGTCTGTATCTAGAAACTCAATTTTCATACTGGAATGTTTCATCGTATAGTTCAAGAAACTGCTACTGTTATTCAATTTCTCTACAAATTCAGCCAGACTCAATTCACCCCCTTTCCATCCAAGGTAGTCGACAAAACATTGATAAAAACTAATATTGGCACTCTACATACTCAGTATATTATGGTGCTCCCACTTGGCCATTCCAGACTAGCGTATGAGTTGGCACAACTAGCGCCCATCGCAACACCTGATTTTTGCCAGTAACCAGTCCCATCAAATAATAACAAATTCTGCTCCAACGTTAACTCCAAAAGTAAACATAAATCCACTTGCTGCCTACTCATCTGCCCACTCCTTATCAGGTACGATTTAACCATATCTATATCCTCCTGGTTTGGTATTGAGGTAAACAAGGATACTACATCTAGTGTAACTAAAAAATCCATTCCTACACAATTTGGATCTAATTTCACTTGAAATAAATCTCAGGAAATGCTCAGTGCCCCTTAGGGCAGTTGGACATTCACCCAACACTATCCTTAGCTGTTTATCCAGGTAAATGAACATAGCCATCCACTCTCAGCAACTGTGGGCCTAAACTTTGTTTGGGTGGGATGTTTATGAATTTTCGGGAGTCCATGCATCTGAGGAACAGGAGGATCATCTACTTTAAAAGAACTCAAACAATTCCCTGGTGATAATACCCATAACATTCATCCAATGTCCTTATTATATTCCCTTTCACCCATTCAACTACTCAGAGATCCACAACCTTGCATACTTCCTCATCCTGTAGCATAACTCTCATCCTTTCAAAATAATAATTGTCATCCAATACAACCACTGGACGACCTTTTCCTTGGATGGAAAGGGGGATGAATCGAGTCAGACTGAATTTGTACAGGAATTGAATAACTGTAGCGGTTTCGAAGTTTACTATGAAACATTCCAGTTCAGAAATGGAGTTTCTAGATGTAGAGGTTTTGAGAGATCTGGATGGTGGTTTGTTGGCTAAAATGCATAGGAAGGATTGTCGTCCAGTATTTCTGCACAGAGACAGTATGCACCCCAGCACATTTTCCACGATATTGTGAAGGGTCAGGCCATCATGGTGTCATGTTTGTCCTATGAACCAGGAGATTGAACGTACCCTAGGACATCTGAAAGAAGATTTTTGAGAGAGGGGTTATACCCACACTGAAGTGGATAGAGCTTATGAATGCTTAGAAAGCGGAATACTAGGGCCAGACCTTATTTTTCAGAGGAAAGGAGGTTTAAGATGAATAGACAGCGGCAGAGGGACAATATGTCTACGGTTCTGTCATACACTAAGGACGTTGGGAAAGTGAGGGATATTATAAGGAAAAATTGGAGCATTCTGCAAGTGGATGAGAGGCTCCATGGGCTGGTAGGGTCCAGACCCAGGTTTATTTACTGAAATAAAAAGACGTTGAAGCAAATATTGTGCTATCTGTATGTTCCCAAGATGACTAAGAAAAGGTTATTAGGTACTAGAAAATGTAACGGGTGTGCATTTTGTGAGTATGTGGCTGAACCCCAGTACTTTAATCACCTAGGGACTGGTCACCTATGGCAGTTGAGAGTTACTGCTAATTGTAATACTAAGAACGTGATTTATGTGGCCCATTGCAAAATATGTTTTAAGTTTTATGTGGGTAAAAATGAATAGTCGGCTACAGGAATGTATTGGGGACCACCTCTACTGCACCCAAAAGGGTTTTGATTACAGTGCTCTAGTGAAACACATTGCAGACAGGGGATGACCATATGTTCTTGTTTCAGGTTTTGCATGTGCAGGAAGAAAGTAAGAGAATGGGTGATTTGGTAATTAAGACACAGAATGCGGAATTACAGTGGATATTGAAGATGGGGACACATCGTGGACATGGTCTCAAGGACTCCATTTCATTGAAACCCATCTTGAAGTATAGAAAACTTGTTTGCGGTTTTTGTGAGATCTCTCTTTAAATTTTACTCTTCAATGTTTTTTAATTTGTTGTCAAGGAATTTAAATGAGAGGGGGGTGTCTACATGAACTGTTACTGGCTGAATGTGTTTTAGTTTTGTATATAGATGGTAGCTTAGTTGCTACAATTTGTGTCTGAAGAAGCAATATTTTACATTGTGAAAGCGTTTACATCTGTTCAATAAAGACTTGTGAAAGAAGCTTGGAGACGGACGTTTGTGAGTTGCCTATACCTGCCTTGTTCCAGCACAGATACATTTGGGATTTTTTCTACTTTTGCTGGTTTATCCGTGTAGTTTATCACTGGGTAGTGCTTTTTGTATGTAGTCAGAATTTGTAATCAAAGAGAGCCAAGCTGTTTTACCCCAGACTGTTACTGGGCTTGCGTACTGCATTTCAAGTTCCACAAAAGTAAGCCACAGCATACAAGGCAAACCAAGACTGCATAAAAACAGCAACCCAGTACAGCAAATGAAAAATATCTGTAACATAGTGTGTTAACACTGTGTGCAACTTGTATGTACAATTGTGCAAGGAAATGGCCTCATTCAGTTCTTTGATGTAGCGAGATGAAGCCATGACTGCCTTATGAAGGCACATACCGCAAGTGCAAAGCTGGCCAAGGAGTTCACATTAACAACACAATGACACTTTTCAGTGCAGTTGGCAATAAAATTACACATTTTAAAAGGGACAAGATATAGTGCTAATGTGTGTACTGCATTTACCTGTTACTACAGCTGTGTATATTTGTCCTTTACTTCTCAGACTACTGATACACTGTACACAGAACTAAGCCTGATTGTCAAAATGGGAGAGGGAGTTAAAAGCAAGGAAAAAATCTAAACCCCACTGGATGACAGACCGTTCTAACCTCATTCATCTCGTATTGCTGTATGCCAAGAAAATAATAAACAGGCTAATGAGGGATAAAGACCTGCTGGCTGTGGGAAAGACAGGTGGAAATCAGGGAAGAGTCAAATATCTGCACAGAGAGAGAGAGACACGGGCAACACACAAGTCTATGCTTGGCTTCATAAATAAACAGCATAAAAATGCTAAAGAAGTGAGCTGATGCAGCTTCTTCTTTCACCTAAATGTCTGTTCACATTAGAGAGATTAGATAACAGAAGAATTGTCAGCAGTACTACTGAATCAGTTAGTTAGATGAGATAACCTAACTATCACTGCTGCTGGGCATAAGTCATTTAATGTAGAGCTTTAATTTTCACTTCTGCAATGGACAGCAAGAAACATCCTGCATCAGCAATCTGTCAGGTACAGCTGGCTCAGACTCTTATCATGAGACCTCATGCTGCTCTCAGCAAGGAATCTAGCAAAGGCTGGTCAAAGCCAAACCCACAGCCTAAGCATTTCTGTCTCCACTGCTATTTCTAAGTGTGTTGAAACATGGCTTAATTTGGCATGGACAAGAAATTTTGCACTCCCTTTGATGTGTGCACAACCATAAAATGAGCTACATAGCTTTTAAAGCTTCAATAAAAGGAGTTTTAAAAAAATATTTACAGATACTGCATTCTGCACCTCTAAAATACACAAATCGTTTTAACATAAAGGGTTACTGTGCCTAACAAAGGCATGCTACACCTCACTGTAAACAAGGATCATTTAAAATTCAGTAAAAAAATACATGGCAGTTTATTACTGACACCTAATACACAAAGAAAATAATATTTATCTTGACACTTAATTCTTTGCATACTTTTTTCTGTTTTCATTTTTGTATCATAGTGCAAACACAAGTACACTTAACCTATGCCACGGGTCATCACTTTTAATGCTTTTAATGCAAAACATTGTTGAAACAAAGATGGGGAAAGAGTGCTTAAACAGAAGGTCCAAACTAATGAGATGTGTAATAAACTGCACTTTTGCAGCAGGTACCAATATAAACTTTAGCAGGACTTTCCAGGAACATCTGCTAAGTGGACTCCAGTCACAACATTGCACCAAGATGCTTTACACGTGTGACCAGTATACTTCTAAAGTTCCCCATTAGAAATGAAGTTTGTCATTCAAAAGGCATGACAGATGGACTGACACTTAAGGCGGCCATGTTAACTGGGATGCCATGCCCCACCAAACAAAAGTAGGAGAGCTGATAAGCCATGACCCACCAGAGAGACACAATGGTACATGGATAACCATTGTAGCACAAAATCACATGATTGTCAATAGACAGTTTATAAAACATACAAAGCAAATGATGGGAGAGACAACCTAAAGTCTGCCAGAATGTGGCTGCAGGTCTTTTCAGCCACCGCTTCCCTATAAATGTTCCTCCCATTTGATTTACTCAACAGAGAATCGCTGCAATCAAGTACTCCTCTGGTAAAGTTTCTCAAGGCAGCAAAACCCTTGTGGCAATTAACATGTGGTGTCCTTTCCTTTGTATCATTTTCACCAAAACAGTAGTGAACTGCATAAAGAGGACATTTCTCTCAGTCTTCAAAACTAAAATGACACAAATGTGTCATATTTCCAAACACACCTGCTAAGATACTTTTCTGGCAAAATACTTAATTATCTATAATCAGTATTGCAGATAACAGGTGGCATTCACAAACATTTGTAATGAATTAGGGGAAGTTTTTTTTTTTTTTTTTTTTTTTTGCAGTAGTGTAAGTATTCATTACAATTTACTTCTCAAGCACAAGAAAATGTAAAGCGGTTCAAATCTTATAAAAATGGCTCAGGCAAACCAGTGGTATGGTGCACTACACAGTGCGTAGGCAAACAAACTACTGCACAGGAGACCACACAATGTCATACAAACACTTTTCTACTAAACATCAACACAGTGCCTCCAAGAAAAGTCTGGGAAAAAAAGGGATTTCAGTATACCAAAGAACTAAACTATAATGAATATAACCCAAAAGTCTAAAGGCTCACATTGCAGCCTGTAATAAAAAGCCATTGAAATTTTAATGCTGAACTGTCAAGTGCTTTCGGCCTTTTTTGTATTAGAATTTCATCAGAAAGCAAGCATAAAGACAGGATACCAGTTAAAACTGATATCATTTAAAACAGGCTGTCAATTAAATTAATGAAATCAAATTATTCTGATATTCAGCATGTTGTCAAAAACCATGTGCAAAATAACAAGCAACCTGCTAAGCTGGTGCATAAAGATACCAAACAGGATAGCCATACACCTTCCCCTTGGATATAGCCAGACATACACAGTTGTGAGACTACTCAACAATTCACACTAAAGCCACTCTGCACCAAATATAGACAGCACGTGCGATAATACTCCACATGTCCTACTCATGAGATGTATAACCTTAGGAGGGGCTGTAGCAGGTGCATACATAACAAATGTGAGGGGTAATGAAGTCAGAACACACTGCAATGGAGTTTGCTGGGATTTGAACTTGTTTCACACAAGTTAGTAACCAAGGGGAACAAAAAAATCCTCAGACCAGACCAAACTCCGTCACAGGCTACAAGGAGCCAATTCAAGGAGCAACTGGAATTAATATGCTTGCTGGTTTGCTACATTACACACACAGACTCATGTGACAAATGAATGAATGGTAGAATCCAGAACTGGAAAGGGATTGGTTCGTACATGCACTGCAGAGGTTTATGGAAGTTTCATTGAGCTCCATTTCATCATGCCTGACAACAGTTAATATATTTGAGTAGTCGACCCTTCTCTGCCCTAATACCCAAACATCTCTCTCCACAAATGCCAACTTCAATGCTGCACAATTTCCAAGGATAGCAGAAAACATCTTCAAAACTTCAGCAATCTTGCACTTTGTATAGACACCACTGGCAAAGGAAGACTAGCTGTTCCAAAACCAACAATATGGGACTTGGAAAAAAAAACGTTTTCAAAAACAGATTCCATGGTGAAGAATGACAAAATCTTAGCTATGGTTCAAATGACCCAAGATAGACTATTTTCCTTACACATAAGTACACTATTCTCAGAGTCAGACTAAGTGTACAGTGGTTCTAGCTCTGCAGAATGTTAAATGTTAACTTTTGCTGCCCTCTCATACTTTTCCTTGATTCATGGGGTGGACATCTAGAAACCAGCTATTAAAAGGGACAGGCAGGCAAAAAAAGCCACCAGACTTAAGAAAAGGGCATCCATCTCTTGGATGCTAAAAGTGCAGTTGCAAATGATTTGGACATTAGCCCTCCAGAAGTCAGTGCAGAGGTACTTTGAGCGGTCTAGAAAGTGGCATCCATTTTGACAAGAAAACCAAAGCACAAAGAATCTAAGGAAAGCTGCAGAAAAGACAAAGGTGTATGTGTGTTGGGGGGGGGGGGGTTCAACACATACCAAACTCCTCAGAATGTGAGGGTAAAAAGAAAGATTACAATTTAACTTATTTTCACAAAGATGCTTTTCCCAGTGTGTTACAATAAACACAAAAGATGAGACCTTTTCCTTACTTCCGGTCTCCCCTCCAGGTGCATCTTCTGGTGACAAAATTAAGGAAATGAAAACCTGCTTTACATGACAATCTAATAACTTATCTCCTAGAGAAATGGGTGTCAAATTTCTAAAACGGGGATCAGCCATAGGCTCTCAGCATACCACCATGTATTAGATCCTATTACAACATTTCACTGAAGATTGACAAGAACCTGCTGACCTGCCACCTGCTCCTAAGAAGCTGGATTAGTTCTAATGGAGTGCATGAGAAGCACAGTTATCTTTAGACATGCAAGTGGGCTGGCCCAGGCAGCTACAACTTTAAATGAATCATACAAAGGATGAAGCATCAACCCTGCTTCAGAAACTCTACCAAGAGGAGAAAAAAATCAGGTTTGTAGGTGTATACTACGCTAACTACCACCAGGATCCTTGTAAGCCTAGCCATGCAAGCCAAATGTGACCCACACATTTGATTTATACAGGCAGCGATTTACTGACTGCCTCTGTTCAGAGATGTAGGTACCAGAACAGGGGTGAATTTCTAATTAAGTGTAGCTTGGACCAATGGATGGGTAAATAGGGATAGGAAGGAGCTCCGATTCACAGGGACAGGGAGCCTGTTCCAGGAAATGTAATTTTATGAGAAATGTACCTCTCCAACATGTCCTACTTATGTTGCAAGGAAAATGTAGGTCTTTTGATCTAATAGCTCTGACGCCATTTGTCTTGCAATTGTGCAGAAAGTGCATCAAAACAGGGTGCAGGGATACCTTGTATGCCAGGCAAAGATTACATATCAAACAGCCTTCTGAAGAAATAGGACTTTGAAGCAACCAGCATAGGACATAGTGATCAGCCTTTCTGTGGAGGTGGACTCAACAATTCTAACCTCCTGGGTCCTATCAGTGAGCTAGCTATCTATCCAGTGGTATAAAGGGGATTATACTTAGTTCCATAAATGTGTTGACAATGTCAAAGTGGGATATTGTAGCAAATGCTTTTGCTGGATCTATGTAGGCAGTATACACCAATTTTCAACATCCATGGACTTCTTTGAAAAGGTTACTACAGCAATCATATTCATTAAACATGTGCCTTCCTTTGACAAAGCCAAACTGGGATAGATCCAGTGTTTGGAGGCCCCCTATGTTCTTGCTGATAATTTCAATTAGAATTCTTTCCATGGCATTGCAAATAAGACTAGTCAGACTAATGGGCCTATAGTTTCTACGATCTGTTGAAGGTCTTCCCTTATGAAGGGCGAGGACAGTCACACTCCCCCATTCACATGGCACAAAGCCTGTTTTAAGACTATAGTTATAGGACTCCCAAGGGTCCTGATGAGTCGTATTGTAAGACTGCTCAGGAGGCATCCTGGAATACTATTGGGGTTCATTGAGGCTGTGTTCTTGGCTTTAGTGAGCACAGCCAGAGGTTATGTTTGAAAGTATTTTTGGGGAGGCTGATTGGGGGTGAGAAGGGGGTAAAGCTTGAAGTAAATTTGCCCTCTAACAAGTTCACTATATTACCAGGCTCTGTGAATGTGGTGCCAACAACCACCAGTTCAGCACATTGTTGTGTGCCGCCCTAGAGGTTTTTGACATAGCTGAAGGCCCTATGGTTATGGTTAACCTGGGAGGCTATCAACTCAAAATTGGCTTTGCTTGACCCAATTAGCCTTCTTAATTGCCCATTTAGTTTGATGAGAGTTTTTATATTTATGGGAATAACCCCTCCAGTTTTTTTTACCATTTATTTTTTCTTTTGTTGTATGTCCTTTTTAAATTCGAGATGCCAACAGGATGGTTTGTTTCTGGAGCTAGTTCTGGGCTTACATCTGCTAGGTACACCGACCTCTATGCAGCCACAGAGATGGCTGTACAGAGTTTGAGAGCAATTCAGCATAGGATGGTGTGCTCTCAGGGTTTAGAGGGGTAATGAATTTTGCCAAACCATCACTTAATAAAAGGACATTTGTCTTAGAATAGTTCCTATTACCAGTTTTAATGAGATTATGGAGTGGATTATGAAAAAGACAGCTTTACCTTCAAACCTTAACAGGGAGCACGAGACATTGTGAAGGGTCAACATTCTCTCATATGTGAGCACGAGGTCCAGTTTTGTTGAAGCCTCCAGTGGGCATATTCTCTGTGTGGTCAAGGGTGTTTGTATTTATGAAGTGCAGGAGTATCTGTGCCTGTATATTTGAGGTTGTGTAGGATTCCCAGTTATAGAGAAGTAGTCTCCCATAAGTAAGGTGTTAGGTTGGATGGCAATTGTTGTCTCCAGTAGTTCCAAGTATACACTGAGCTTCTTGGGACATGGAGGTGACCTATAGCTGGCTAGGACATGGGAATGGATTTTGTTTGTGGTGATTTGTACACGAAGGAACACTATCATCTTGCTGAAAAACATTACAAACCAAACCAAAAGAAAAAGTCAGTGGATTCCTTGCAGGGAGTTGAACTGTTTATTATATTAAGCACTTTTCGTTTGCATAGTCTACAAACGTCTTCAGATAAACAACAAGTGTAATAATTCATACACATTTAAAAACTTTGGTCACAATCACATGATTTAGAAGAATCTAATGTGCACACTCCCAGTAAAACCTAGGAAGTCAATCTTAAAGTTATATTAACATACTAAATGTTATTAAAACATCTCACTTTATACAAACGGACTGAATGAATAAAAAATAAAATTAAAAATGGAAATGGAAATACTAATATATTATTGACTATGGCAACCTATAATGACTAGTCAAAGTAACTATTAAATAAAGTTGAGCATACAACTATCTTTCCAGGCTCTTCAGTTTCAATGAGCATGTAATATGCATGTTTCATTTAAACGTGGAAGTTGCCAGTACAACTCCAATTTCTCTAACAATAATGTAACTGGGCCACCTCTACTGTCCATTAATACTTGGTCAATTACTCTAAAAGGTAAAAGTATGACCTCTTGACAGAGGAGAAAACTGTCCAAGAAATACAGCCAAAGCAGTGGAAGCTAGACTTATTTGGGCCAAAACAGGGCTATTAGAAAGACCGGAGTTTTGCAAATCCTGGTCTTCTAAAGGAAATTTGAGATGGTCCATGACCAGACCAATTATGTGGCATCAAGAATCGGTCACCGAGCCTGTCCACAGCAGAACTGGTTTCACTGAAGACATAAGAAAACTGGAAGTAAATGCCCATTCCCATACTCTTACTGCACCTGGACGAGCAAATTAACTGAATGACACACAGCATGAGACATCAACCCTGCTTTAAAAACACTACCAGTGGAAGGAAATCAGGTCACAGTACATATTTTGGAAAAAGCTTACACTTTCACTGCACTGAATGCTAGGGTTATAAATTATCAGCCCCATGTGGCAAATTACCAATCTGGCATTTAAAAACAATCCGATTAAAGAAACTATAGATGTCTCTCTTCATGAAAAGCTGTCAAAACTGACACAGGGATGAGAAAATGAATATAAATGGCCTAATGGAGTTCTGATGCAATAAATGTCCATTTTTACAACTGCTTCTGCTCCAGTTACAAAGCTAGAGTCCACTAGTATGCTTCTCCCGCTTGTTTATATACCAAATAATTGCTAAGCAGTGACAGTGGACTGCGACACTGGTGAGAATGAGGCCATAGAATGCTTACGAGATAAGTACAGTAGTCAGTTCCAGAATATGTACAGATTGTTCAAAGCACATAATTAGCCCATGAAAACAGTCTGCTAAAAAGCCCCCTTCCACACAAGAGGAGCAGCATCTGTGGTCTAAGCTGACCTTGCGACTACAGGGTGAGAGTCTGCCCAAAGGCAAGTTTGACTCAACAGCCTTGCATTTCCAGGTATTCTAACTGGAGTATCTAGAGGTTTACAAGCTGCTCCACACTGTACTTTGAGAGTCTATTGAAAACGCTCATGAATTATCAGGAGGTAAGAATCATGAAAGTGATGGAAGCCACTGGTCCCAGCATTGGTATTGCTCTGGGACATTTTTAGAACTGTGGCTTTAAGTCAATTTTTTTAAAACATCTTTATTAAATCATCACATTTTTAAATGTGAACATGGAGTCCAATCTTGTCCTCAGGGGGACAAACTCAGCAGGCCACAGTTATTAAAATGCAGTATGTGAAGATAATTAATGGTGTGGATACCAACTAAGGCTTGGCAACATTCATTATTCTCAAAAGAATAGAAGACCTGGAGTAGAGAGCCCCAATAAGCAAATCAGACTGGTCTATTACTGAAGCTGCAAGGAATCAGATGCCAACGTAAGGGGAGACCTATGAACCTTAGAGTTAGAGCTGTCACAACTACAGATGTGCACTTAGTAAACACAGTGGAGGTTGTAACAGCATCAAATGGCAGTGCCCTGAACTGAAATGTGCCACCCTGAAGGTCCAAAGAACTTATCTAGTTCCCTTCAGAATAGCAAGGAAGGATAGACAGCATCATGACTCCCCAAAAGGGTTCCTTTACCATGCGCTGTTTAGACTGCTCAAGTAAAGGATGGCACAAAGTCCTTTGGTTTTCTTGGTAGTAAAAAACTTTAAATAAAAGCCTTGCTCTTTATAATTGGGTGGAGCCAGGTGACTGCCTTTGATATTTCGGGGTGAGGGTTGTGGTTTGGAATGGAAGAGGAAGGGAACAGAGCAGCCTCTAGATCTTATATCAGTTTTACACCTGTCATGTGTGATGGCCTCCCATGCTGGGAATTGGAGTGGCAGACAACCTCAGACTGCCTCCAGAGGGCAACAACTGACCAAGAGGTCTGCTCTCTGAAAAAGGCAGCGAGATCCCCTGACAGTTCTGCTGAAACCAATCACCTCCAAGAGGTACAAATGCTCTCCAAATTACAGTCACTTCTGTGACACTTCCCAAAATGTCCATATGGTTTTGTTGAAGTATGCACCAGAACTGGCATGGGCTCTGTTCCATTCTACAAAATGGCCATGGGGAGCCTGAAACTTCATTCCAACTTTGATGAAACAGTAGTCTTCACTCACTTGTTTCTCAAGCTCAGCTTTTACATAAGGTCTCGAGAAAGTACAGTTTTGTACCTACCATAAATGTAGATGTTAGAGTGCTAATACAGCTGCAGTAATCACATATGGGTTCTCTGCCGTCAGGCGGGTCCTCGGTCGGACGAATTCCAAAGTCTTGGTCCAGCGTCGGTTGTTGTCGCTTTCTTTCCTGACGTCAGTGCGACAGGGGTATATAAGACACAGCCGACGCCATATTCTTCAGTCTTTCTTGCCCCAGATGTCAGGTGCCCCCAAAAGGAAGGCAATACATAAATAATAAATGTATATATGTATATATAAATCTACTAAGCAATGCAATGTAATCAAAAAACAGTAGTTGCAAGCAAATACACCATAGGAGGATAACCCAAATTAGGTTGTATGAGGAGGTGTTAGCCACTTGTCCTTTACCTAGAGGGGAAAGAGGGAGGGAAACCTGTACTGCAGCTGTATTAGCACTCGAACATCTACATTTATGGTAGGTACAAAATTGTACTATGTTCATCGTGCATACAGCTGCAGTAATCACATATGGGTAGAATCCCAAAGCTACGCACAGGGTGGTAGGCACTAGGTGGAACTGGGATGAGCCAGAATGCCCTGCAATACAGCAGTAGCAAAGCCTGCTCTAGTTTTGGAATATAAAGGCAGGTGGTAGTGTCTTGTGAAGGTATGTACAGAACTCCCAAGTGGCTGCCTCCAAAATATCTTTGGTAGGAACTCCTCTGAGGAAGGCTGTAGAGGTAGCTGTGGCCCTGGTGGAATGGGGTCTGATGCCTATAGGGACAGATTTCCCATGATAGGAGTAACAAAATCGTATGCAGTGACCTATCCATTTTGAAATTGTCTGTTTGGTAACAGGCTTCCCTTGAGCTCCTACAGCATAGGACACAAAAAGTTGTTCTGATTTCCTGTAAGGCTTTGTTCTGTCCAAATAATAACGTAGCTGTCTATGGATGTCTAAGGAATGTAGCAGCCTTTCCCCTTTGTTTTGAGGATTTGGGTAAAAGGTAGGCAAGTGTATGGCTTGATTTAAAGCTACCCTGGATACCACTTTAGGCATAAATGACGGGTTGCTTCGAAGGGAAACCCTGTCCTGATGGAAGATGAGAAAGGGCTGCACAGCCATGAGGGCTTGTAGTTCCGAAACTCTACGGGCTGAGGTAATGGCCAGAAGGAAAGCTGTTTTCCAAGACAAGTATTGGAAGTCTGTTGAGGCAGCTGGTTCAAAGGGAGGCAAAGTTAATTTTTCTAGAATGTAGTTAAGATCCCAGGCTGGCACTGGTTGTTTCCTTGGTGGTCTTATATTCTTAGCCCCTCTGAGGAATTGTTTTAAAAGTGGGTGAGAGAATAACGGTGGATCAGTGTTGAATTCTGCAGAAATGGCTGAGGCATGGATTTTTATGGAGGAAAATGAAAGTCCACTGTTCAGCAGCTCAGCTAGATACTGTAACACCTGAGGCAAATTCAGTTTTCTAGGGTCCTGGCCTTTTTTCTCATTCCAAGAACAAAACCGCTTCCATTTTGCGGAGCAAGTTTTTCTAGTAGATGGCCTTCTGGCCCCCAGAATGACATCCTGCACCTCTTTGGAGAGTAGGGCCTGTTGTGGTGTTAAGGAATTTTCCATGCAGCGAGATTGAGTATTTTCAGCTGACTGAAGAGTTTTGTAGCTGTGCTGAGTCAGCAGAAGAGGCATTAGAGGTAGAGGCCAGGGAGGAATATGTGCTAGGCTCCTTAGGAGTGGGTACCAGTGCTATCTTGGCCAGTCTGGAGCAATCAGTATCATCTTCGGTCTGTCTGCTCTTGCTTTCAAGAGCACCTTGGGCAGAAGAGGCAGAGGTGGGAAAGCGTACACTGTCCATGTTGTCCAACTGAATGAAAGGGCGTCCACTCTCCAGGCCTTTGGATGAAAGGTCCCTGAACAAAGCTTCTCCAATTGATGATTCCTGTGGGAGGCGAAGAGATCTATGTCTGGCCTTCCCCATGCTTGGATTATCTTTGTAAACACCTGTGGATGCAACTTCCATTCATGTGGATCTGTCATATTTCTGCTTAGATCGTCTGCCAGCGTGTTTTCCAAACCTGGCAAGTACTGTGCTTGAAGTTCCATTTGCCATTCCAAAGCCAAGTTCCAAAGTGTCATGGCTAGTCTGCACAGGGGATATGAATGTGTTCCTCCTTGTTTGTTTATGTACCACATTACTGTGGTGTTGTCTGTTCTTATCAATAATTGTCCTGGATGCAGGAGGTCCTTGAATGCTGTAATTGCATTTATCACTGCTAGCATTTTTTTGATTGATGTGCAGGTGCTTTTCCTTTTGGGACCATTTGCCCTGAATGCACCTGCCTGTCATGTGCGCCCCCCAGGCGTAATCTGAGGCGTCTGTTGTGATGACTTGACTTGCTTGAGGCTTGCAGAATGGGAGACTTGTGTTTGTTTGACATGCTTGGGCCCACCATAGAAATTCCTTTTGCAAACATGGAATTATCGGTATTATTGTTTCCAAATTGTGGCTGTGTTGAGACCATAGGTTTTTCAGGTACCATTGAAGTTTTCTCATATGCAACTTTGCACATGGGATTAAAAGAATGCAAGATGCCATGAAGCCCAGAGCCTGCAGGATTTTCCTTGCAGTAAGCCTGGTACAATTTGCTAGTATTTTGAAGTACTGAGTTAGTTGCCCCTGTTTTTCTGGTGTAAGATAGGCCATCTGGGTGTTTGTGTCCAAGTTGGCACCCAGGAAAGTTATTTTCTGAGATGGTATTAGCCTGGATTTCTCTTTGTTGATTGTGTATCCCAGAGAATTCAGTAACTGTGTTGCATAAGCCAGATGTTCCAGAAGTGTGCGCTTGCTATCCGCTTGGATCAGGCAGTCATCCAAATATGGGTAAATTTGTATCCCTTGAAGTCTGCAGTAGGCAATTACTGATGCCAGGCATTTCGTGAATACTCTGGGCGCAGTAGATAAGCCAAAGGGCAATGCAGAGAATTGAAAGTGGATTGAACTTGCAAGAAATCTGAGGTATCTTCTGCAGCTTTGTCTGATTGGGACATGCAGGTATGCCTCCTTGAGGTCCAATGTTACCAGCCAAAACTCCTTGCCCAGCATGGGAAGAAGCTGCTGTAATGTGAGCATCTTGAATTTTGGTACTAGTAGAAATGTATTTAGGATGGATAAGTCCGAAATGGTTCTCCAGTCGGTTCCTTTTGTTGGTACCAGGAATAGTCTGGAATAAAAGCCTTGACCTTGTTCTTGAGTAGGTACCTCTTGAATAGCTTTCATGTCCATGAGTTTTGAAATTTGTATTTGCGCCTCTGCCCTTTGTGTGGCAGGTTTGGCATGCCTCTCATTTTTGGAAAAGTGTGAAAATGAAATCTGTAGCCTCTGTTTACAATGTCCAGGATCCATTTGTCTGTTGTGATCATATGCCAATTTCTTGTAAATAATGCCAGCTTTCCTCCTAAGGGAGCTGCCAGCTGAGACTTCCTTGGCATGAAAAGGAGGAAGTCATTGGGTTTGTTTTCTGTATTGTTGAGCACTGTCCTCGCCACCTCTTGGTGCTGGAGTTTGCCATTGTCTGCCTCTGTATGATCCTTGAGATTGTCCTCTGCCCCTTGTGCGCCTGTATTTACCTCTTTGGGGCTTGTCCGTGGCTTGAAAGGACCAGTTTTTTGAGGGCCAATTTCTGCTAAAACGAGGTGGTTGTACCTGTAGAAAAGCCTTGACAGTTTGCATAAATTTAGCTTTTTCTTCCATTTTCCGTAGTATCTCCTCAGCATTAGTACCAAATAGCACATCCTTTTGTAAAGGAGCATCTAGTAGTTTAGCTTTAACATAGGTTCATAGGTTCATACTAGGCTATCTGCCCGAGGGCATTTACAAGCCTAGCCCATAGTTTTGTGGCTTACGCCACCCCTTTAGTATGGGGAACTATACCCATTATTTTGCTGTGCCTCTGTTGAGCAGTGACACTGAGGTAATCCCTGGGGTATATCTGCGATCTCCCATCCATTGGTCAAGATTTCTCTTGAACAAGGCCAGCGAGGTGCTCTGCCTCACATATACCGGGATTTTATTCCACAGCATAGGGAGTCTTTGGGTGATGAATCTATCCCTCCAGCACGTGCTATTAATAGCCGTGTTGAGGTTTAAGTCTCCCGCCCTTGTGGCTCTGACGGATCTAGATTTTTTGAGGTGAAGCATATACATCAAATCTGGGTTTGACATGGCCTTGTATGTTAGGCAAAGGTCACCACTGAGCAAGCGGTGGCGACTGAATAGAGGTGGAGGTCTTTCAGGCGGGCAGCATAGGAGAGAGGTTTGAGACCCTTTATCCTTTTGGTGTGGAACTTTGTGGCCTCTCCAGCTGCTGCAAGTGTCGGGTCAGATACATTCGAATGGGGCATTGTACTCAATCATTGGTCTGATGAGTGATGAGTATAGGGAGACTATGACCTCCCTTGATCTAGATGAGAATCCCTTCATGATAAGGTGGGCAATGTAGAAGGTCTTCCTAACTACTTTAGCTACATGGGTGTCGAATGACAGACTACTATCAACCTGGGTCCCCAGGTCCCTGATAACTTCTTCTGTACTCAGTGGATTGCCACCTATTTGGTAGCTAGGGGTAACCTTGTTTTTCCCGAAGGGTATGACTATGCATTTTTGGCATTTAACTTCAGGCCATGGCTCTGGCACCAGTTATCCGTTTCTGTGAGACCCTTCTGAAGGATATCTGTGTCAGATGTGTTTTCTACTATGGCCCAGTTTGCAGTCATCTGCAAACTTTGTCAGCCATAACCCTCCTGTGTTTGCTTGTACTTGGAAAAGTAGATGCCAAACAAGAGTGGGCCCAGGACTGAGCCCTGTGGGACACCACTTGTGACAGGCTTTGAGTCTGACATGGCGCCAGCAACTCTGACCCTGTGGGTTCTGTCACTCAGCCAGTTTGCAACCCATCTTGTGATGTATGGGTTAACATTTAAGCTGATGAGTTTTCAATGATACCCGAGTGGGGTATTGTATCAAAGGCCTTCGCCAGATCGAGGTAGGCTGTATGGACTGCCTTTCCCTCATCAATGGCTTTGGTGACCGTTTGAAAAAGTCAACCAAGTTTAGAAGGCATGATCTGCCTTTGACAAAGCCAAACTGGGATGGATCCAAAGTCTGCAAATTCCCTATGTCTTTATTTATGAGGTCCATTATGATCCTCTCCATGGCTTTGCAGATAAGGCTTGTCAAGCTAATGGGCGGTAATTTCCAGGGTCGGTGGAGGCACCGCCTTTGTGAAGTGGGACCACAGTTGCAGTCGCCACTCCTGGAGTGCGTATCCAGAGGTAAGACTATGATTAAACAGCTGTCCTAGCTGTGGGTTTAATTCCTCGTTGAGTTCGTGGAGCACACAGCCGGGGACACCATCAGGTCCCATGGATGCTGTGTTTTGCTTTGGAGAGAGCAGTTCTCACTTGGGCGTTGGAGATGTTTGGGGGCTGCAATCGCTTGGTATAGATATCTCTCCTTTGGGGAGGGGAGAAGTTTGCACTGAACCTGTCAGCCATTATGTTGGCAATGTCTGTAGGATCAGTAATCTTCACATCATTTTGAACTAGTTCTGAGCATATCTGGGAGTTTCCTCCCAGGTTTCTAACATAGCTAAAGAAGGCCTTATGATTGTCTTTTGAGTCTTTAGCTATTTTTCTCTCAAAATTTGCTTTGGATGATTTTATGAGAGCTCTTAGTTTTTACTTATAGTGATCAAGGGTGTCTTACCTTTTAAGGATTTTGCTCTATCTTGTAGTAGCTTCCTCCTTTTGTTGTAGAGTTTGTTTATGGCTGGGGTCCACCAGAGTGGACGCTTGCCTTTGGTACAAAGAGTCTTTGTTTTGCTTGGGATTGCCTTATCCATGCAGTCCTGCAGGTGCTGGTAGAAGGCATTTGTAAGTGATTCAGCGGCTTGAGTACTGTTTTCCGTCGGCTCGGTCGCCTTTATGGAGACCACACTAGTCTGTAGATGTGTGAAGTAGGCTTTCGAGAAGTTCTTTACTGTGGTCTTTGTTATTTCAGGTGGCGGTGGACAGAGGACCTCCAGCGAGATTAGTTTGTGATCTGATCCCACCAGTGAGGGGTATACTTCGGCTGTTGAACATTGTGCTCCCATGTTCGTGATGATGAGATCAAGTATGTTTTCTCCTCTTGTGGGGATGGTGACTAGTTGTTCCATGGCATTTGAGTTTATGAATTCCAGGAACTTTTGGGCTAGGGTGTTTGGGCTTGAGTAGTGTTCCCAGTCTATATTAGGGTAATTGAAGTCACCTAGTATGATGGTGTTTGGTGATACATTTATCCCTCTAGTGTTTTCAGGAAGGCCATGTGAGGTTCCTGAGTTTGTGAGGGTGGCCTGTAACATGCTACAATTTGCAGAGCAGTCTTGCCTATGGTTAATTGCACCTGGATGGTCTCCGATGCATCGTGCGTTGCCACCAGTCTTGAGGTGTGGGTGTCTTTGATGAATATGGATACCCCCCCCTCCTTTCTTGGTATTGTCCGGATTTTGGGGCGAACGCATGATAAGAGGTAAAACCTGATAGTGCTGGGGTGCTCTCACGAGCCTTGAACCAGGTTTCTGTCACTGCACAGACATCGATGTTCTCCATACTGAGAAGGGCCTCGAGTGCGTGCATTTTGAGATTTAAACTTCTGGCATTGAGCAGCATTACCCTTAGTTTTGTTCCTTTTTGTGTTCTAGGGTGATAGGTTTAGAATTTGAGCCTTGCCTAAAAAGGCACTATGGGGTGGCAAGAGCCTTTGCCAATATCCGGAATCCCAGTGGTGACAGGTGCAAGCCGTCCCTTGCGAAGCAGCGTGGCTTGTCCAGCATGTCATCCCAGGCAGACAGACATTGGATCCCCTTTGAATGACACTAGAGTTTAAGCCAATTGTTAAAGCTGATCATCTTATCTCTGTATTGTGGCATCATTCTTGGTGAAGGTAGGATACTGCTCAAGGTCAGGGTCATACCTGCCTGGGCTACATAATCAGAGAGCTCCTCAATGTCTCTTTTCATGTAGTCCAAGGAGGTGCGTCTCAGGTCGTTTACACCAGCGTGGACAATGACTGAGTCATATTTGTACCTGCTGTTGAGAGACCTGAGTGCTTGCGTTATGTGGCGGATTCTAGCGCCCGACAGGCAGCTTACTGTGACCTTCTCCTTACTCAGTCTGGTGGCGGGGCGTCAGTGTGTCTGACTATGGAGTCACCAATGACTAGTGTGTCTGGCATTGTGTTTGGCCTTAAGGGCTGTGACTGTTTGACACTCTGACTGTGAGGTCTATGTGTTGCAGGTGTTGTGTTCTGAGGTGGTGGTTGTTTGGGTGTCTGCTTTGGTGGCCTCTGCTGTTTTGGTAGATTTTTGATCAGAGCCGAGTATGTCTTTGTGTGTTTATGTGTATGATTTGAGGTTGTGATGGTACTATGTGAGACTGGGTCTATAGTGTGTGTGGTAACCTTCTCCTCCTGACTGGTCTTGCCAGTCCTATGTTGAGAGAGCTCAGCCTCCAGTTTGGCCATATAGTTGCATCTCTCGCATGTATTTGTGTTTTGTGGGAGGAGGAGAGGGTTGTCTGTATACATGAGGCAATTGTAACATTGCCTCAATATTCCCAGGTTCACCAGCTGAGCAGGAGAGGACACTAGCAACTGATCCCTCGACATGCTAGAAGGACTAGACAAAAAAACTTTAAAAGAGATTCCGGGGGACGTGAGTGACCGAGAAATGGGGGGTTGCCTTTTTGGGGTGCTATCTATAAGAGTGCCGTATCAAGGTAATAAGTACTGTAGGAGCAAGTGCTAGGTTTAACAGATAGAGAAAAGTCTACTTGGAGTCAAGTAGAGATGATCTTTTTAGGTATTAGAGAAAGTGCTAGTAACAGGGATGCTTAAAGGTAAGATTGAAAAGAATGCACTCTGCAGTGTGCACTAGAGAAGTTAGATATGAAAGTAGGTAACTTGAGTTTTACCTGTTTAAAAAGTTAAGGTTTAGTGGAGAGTTACTATTTTTAAAACAGCAAGATGGACTGAAAGGGGTGGTTACTTTTGTATTTTGGGACTGAAAGGGGTGGTTACTTTTGTATTTTGGTACTATGAAATACTGTAGGATGGCCAATAAATTTAAATAATTGATCAGGCAAGCTTTGTTCCCTAAGCCAGGCATGTCAACGAATGACTGATCCTGTGACAGCAGCTCTACTTGAGGCCTCTAAGGCATCATAGCCACATTGTAAGGTGTGTTTACCCACTTGTTCTGCACTATGCATCATATCCTGCAATTCCTTCAAATCTGGTTGTTCAGGTTGAGACATTTTGTTTCTTAATTGTGATAACAGAAACTGCTGATATTTAAAGCATATGGAACTGACAATTTAAGGCTCTCATGGCTAGGGTGGCCGAGGTGTATACCTTTTTTCCCCACCTTTCTAAGGATCTAGATTCTCTTTCGGAAGGAAGTGGGTTCTTGGCAGCAGAGGCCTTCATTCCCTTGGGGCCTTGAGAAATGGTTTCAGGGTCAGCATTATGGCTTTTGAAAAGAAATTGATGAGAGTTAGGAACTCTGTAGTACCTATCAGGTTTGACTGGAGCAGGAGGCAGGGAATCCGGATTAATACAAGCCTCCGAGTAAACATCATCAAGTATGTCCAGGACAGGAGGGATAGCCAGAGGCCTGTGTTGAGGTAACAAAAGAAATTCCCTAAGCCTTTTCTTGGAATCAGAAAAGTCTTGGCCTTCCCAATGGAAGTGCTCCCTCAGGGTGTGCAAGGCTTCCCCAAAAGAAAAATCCTCTGGGGGAGATACAGAAGGAATGGACTGTTCTGCATCAGAATCTTCATAAGGGGAGTACGAGTGTTCCTCTACATCAGAATGTTCTGAGAAAATGGAGCCCTGTTCTGAAGAGGGAGAATCTTCCTCCACTCTGGGTCTCTTGTCTGGAGGGAGTTGGGAACCCCTGATAAGGATAAATTAAATCCTCAGCCATTTTAAGCATCTGCTTTTTAGGCATGGGGCCTGGGGATGGGCCCTGTGCAGCAGGCCTCTTGGGATGCATGGCTGATTTGGACTTAGTAAAGGCCTTAATGAAAAAGGAAGAAGAGGGTCTAAATACACCCTGGGTGGAAGTGGACCTGTCCACATTAGGAGGCTCTACACTCACAGTGGCTTTGGTGGTTGTAGTCTGAGTAAGGGCCGAGGTACCTGCGGTCTTTGGTACAGAAGACACCACCAAGGAAGTGTCGTCGGTAGTCAGGGACTGCAAAGGCGTCTCGCTGAGAACCGGACCACGTGCAGCCGGTTTTGGTGTGGTGTCGGTGGAGACCGCGGGCCTAGAGTGTCGGTCCTGGTCCTTGCGTTTTTTGGACAAAACGGTA
Organism: Protopterus annectens; assembly: GCF_019279795.1. NCBI lineage: Eukaryota > Metazoa > Chordata > Ceratodontiformes > Protopteridae > Protopterus > Protopterus annectens. The sequence goes on along the minus strand of NC_056739.1, from coordinate 327,095,483 downwards.
GTCGGAGTCTCCGACGACATTTTATAATCAAAGGCTTTACCAAAATAATGTTGGGCGAACTCCGCCAGACGTTTAATAGTGCGCTTATTGAAAGTAGCGCAAAAGCGACAGCCCGAGACATCGTGGTCTGGGCCTAAACAAGGTATGCAAAGGGAATGGAAATCCTTATGCGGTATTTGCTTCCCACAAGAAATACAATTGTTAACTTTGTCTGACATCGGTCTGAGGCAAGAAAAGTTTCTAACGGGTACTTAGCTTTAAAGAAGACTTCGGTTTCCAATTTTTCGTAAATTCAGGAGCTGGCCGACCGGCACTTGCGAACTGCTTCTGCTTCGGGCACCGCGCGGCAAAAAAGACTGAAGAATATGGCGTCGGCTGTGTCTTATATACCCCTGTTGCACAGACGTCAGGAAAGAAAGCGACAACAACTGACGCCGGACCAAGACTTTGGAATTCGGCCGACCGAGGACCCGCCTGACGGCAGAGAACCCATATGGGATTACTGCAGCTGTATGCACGATGAACATCAAGGTTCCATCAAACAGGATTAAATTTAGTCTTAAGATTTCTCAGTGAATTCTGCAAGGCAGAGTCAGGTATGGCATCACACAGTGAAGCCTGTGCACTTGCTACCTTAGCAGAAACATCCACTGCATTATGAAACAATTGGTCTGGTTACTACAAAGATAAGATACCAGCTTGCTACAAAGATGAAAGTCACCAGCTTGGAGTGCAACTTGGCTTTGAGTTCTCAACTCTGGCAACTACTACACAATAAGAGCAGACTCGTAGCAGTGTGATCTGAAACTTCAACATATGCACTACCTAGTTTAGCATCCTCAAAGAAAAGCTAGAAGATGAAAATGTATGCTGCCCTAATCTGTGTATGCATAGGACTTCCTGTTTGCTACACAAACAGCCTTGGACAATGGTGTGGGAGCCATATGAAGTACAGTAAAACAATGATTCCACCACCAGTTTCTGTGATCAGCTTGACAAGTCAAGGAACCTTATATTCTTTTGGTACAGACTCTACTATATCCAGGTTCTTGAGAGAGACAGAGAGAGAGACGGAGAGAAACTACAACTTCGTCATTTACTCAGCTGGAGAAACCACATAAAAAAAAAGTACAGTTGTGCAAACTTTTACCATAGTAGTAGATGTCCTTGTCTTCACTGCTGCAGTATTCAAAATATATGGGGCTCCCTGCTGCGGAAGCCCAATGTCCGACCAGTCAACTAAAGACTCCATTATTTTAAAGGTACAATGAACTTCACCAAAAGCTCCCTGCATAGCATAGGGCATAAAGGTGATGTTCAGGCTTGCCAAAAATAGAACAGATTGCCCCAGGAGGAACACCAGTCCAAGGAACCCAAGAGGTAATGTGTACATCCAGAAAGGAAAACTGGGGGGGGGGTGGAGGGAGGGAGCGAATACTGCAGCAGTGAAGGCATGGACACCTACAGTTATGGTAAGATTATACACAACTGTACTATGTTCTTACATTCGCTGCTGCAGTATTCAAAACATATGGGAGACTGCCAAAGTTCAAGACAAATCTTGGGCGGGGGAAGGGGCAGAAAAGTTCCCTAAAAAGCCATGAACAGCTGAACTAGCAGCAAAACCAGCCCCAGTTCTAGAGATACCATCCAACTTGTAGTGCTTGATAAAAGTATGCACAGAAGTCCAGGTAGCTGCTTCAAGAATATAATTAGTATCTAAACCTTTGATTGAAAAAGGAAGGCTCTTGTCAAGAAATATGTAACAAAATGGAAATAGCTTTAGAAATCCAAGAAGAAATAAATAGTTTGGCTGGATGTAGCAAGTCCCAAAGATATAAGATGAAAAGAAACAAATAACTGATCAGACTTTCTAATATCCTTAGTCATACCCAAATAAACCTCAAGTTGCATATGCATGTTCAAAGTAAGCAGAACCCTCTTGTCAGTTTGTGGAGAGGGAAAAAAAAGTAGGCAGATTAACAGACTGATTAAGTGATGGCTCATTAAACAACTTTGGCATAAGCAGCAAGTGCGCAAGGTCACTCTGTCCTCATGAAAATTTTAAAAAGGAGACAAGCCATAAGGGCCTGCAAATCAGACACCCATCTGGCAGAAGTAACAGCTAACAAGAGAACAGTCTTCCAGGAACAATGCTGTAAGGAAGCTGAAGCAGCAGGCTCAAAAGAAGCCAGAGTCAACTTTTCCAAAACAAATTTAAGATCACAGGGAGAAGGAACAGGCTTCCTGGGAGGTCTAATATTAAAGATGCCTTTAAGAAACTGTTTCACCTCAAATCTGGCAGCTAAAGGTTCATAGGTTCATAGGTTCATACTAGGCTATCTGCCCTAGGGCATTTATAAGCCTAGCCAGAGTGTGTGTGGCTTTTACCACCCCTTAGGATGAGAATACTATACCCATTAGTTTGCTGTGCCTCTGTCCAGCAGTGACACAGAGATGATACCCGGGGTAAACCTACGATCTCCCATCCACTCGTCGAGATTTCTCTTGAACAGAGTCAGTGAGGGGCTCTGCCTCACATGGACTGGGATTCTGTTCCATAGTGTAGGGAGTCTCTGGGTGATGAATCTGTCCCTCCAGCACGTCCTATTTATATCCGTGTTGAGGTTTAAGTCTCTTGCTCTCGTGGCTCTGGTGGATTTGGATTTTTTTGAGGTGGAGCATGTCCATTAATTCCGGGTTGGACATGGCCTTGTATGTCAGGCACAGATCACCTCTGAGCAGACGGTACGCGACTGAATAGAGCTGGAGTTTCTTCAGTCGGGCAGCGTATGACATATGTTTGAGCCCCTTTATCCTTTTGGTGAGGAACTTTTGGGGTCTTTCCAACTGCTGCAGGTGTCAGGTAAGGTACATTCCGAATGGGGCGTTGTACTCAATCATTGGTCTGATAAGTGAAGAGTACAGGGGTACAATGACCTCTCCTGATCTGGATGTGAATCCCTTCATGATCAGGTGGGCAATGTAGAAGGTCTTCCTAACCACTTTGGCAATGTGAGTGTCAAAAGAGACGTTACTGTCAACTTGGGTCCCCAGGTCCCTGATAACATCTTCCGTGTTTAATGGATTACCACCTATGTGATTATTAGGGGTTACCTTGTTTTTCCCAAAGGGTATGACTATACATTTTTTTGGCATTTAGCTTAAGGCCATGACTCTGGCACCAGTTATCCATTTCTATGAGACCTCTCTGAAGGATGTCTGTGTCTGATGGAGTGTCAATTATGGTGCCCAGTTTGCAGTCATCTGCAAATTTTGTCATCCACAATCCCCCTATGTTTGCCTGCACTTCAGAAAAATAAATGCCGAACAAGAGGAGGCCCAGGACTGAGCCCTGTGGGACACCGCTCATGACCGGCTTAAGAGTCTGACATGGCACCAGCAACTCTAACCCTGTGGGTTCTGTCCTTGAGCCAGTTTGCAACCCATCTTGTGACATATGGGTTTACATCTAAGCTGGTGAGCTTTTCGATGATGCCCGAGTGGGGTATTGTGTCGAGCGCTTTTGCTAGGTCAAGGTAGGCTGTGTGAACTGCCTTACCCTCATCAATTGCCTTAGTGACTGTTTCGAAAAAGTCGTCCAAGTTCAAGAGGCAGGATCTGCCCTTGACAAAGCCAAATTGGGTAGGATCCAGTGTCTGTAGGTCCCCAATGTCTTTATTTATGAGTTCCATTATGATCCTCTCCATAGCTTTGCAGACATGGCTCGTCAAGCTTATGGGGCGGTAATTTCCAGGGTCCGTAGAAGCACCGCCTTTGTGGAGTGGGACCACAGTTGCCGTACGCCATTCTTTGGGTAAGTATCCTGTAGTAAGGCTAAGATTAAACAGCAGCCTTATATGTGGGTTTAGTTCCTCATTGAGTTCGTGTAGCACACAGCCGGGGACACCGTCCGGTCCCATTGATGCTGTGTTTTTTGCTTTAGAGAGAGCAGCTCTCACCTGGGCATCTGAGATGTTTGGGAGGCTAGACTCTGGTGGGATAGATATTTCTCCTTTTGGGGGGGAGGGAGAAATTTGCACTGAACCTGTCTGCCAGTACGTTGGCAATGTCTGTGGGTTCAGTGATTTTTGTATCATTTTGGACTAATTCTGAGCATATCTGGGAGTTTCCACCCAGGTTTCTAACATAGCTAAAGAAGGCCTTATGATTGTCTTTTGTGTCATTAGCGATTTTTCTCTCAAAGTTGGCCTTGGATGATTTTATGAGTGATCGTAGTTTTTTGCTAGTAGTGATCAGAGATGCCTTCCTTTTAGGGATTTTGCTCTGTCATGTAGTAGCTTTCTCCTCTTGTTGTAGAGTTTGTTTATGGCTGGGGTCCACCAGACTGGGCACCTGCCTTTGGTGGAAAGGGTCTTGATTTTATTAGGGATTGCTTGATCCATACATTCCTGGAGGTGCTCGTAGAAGGCATTTGTAAGGGTTTCAGCAGCGTGGGTTGTGGTTTCCACTGGTTCGGGGGCCTTGAAGGATACCACTCCAGTCTTAAGAAGTGTGAAGTTTGCTTTTGAGAAGTTCTTCACTGTGGTCTCTTGCTGGGGTTGGGGCGGGATGTGGATCTCCAGTGAGATTAATTTATGGTCTGATCTCACCAATGAGGGATATACTTCCGGTGTGGAGCATTTTGTCCCCATGTTTGTGATGATCAGGTCTAGTATATTTTCTCCTCTTGTGGGAATGGTGACTAGTTGTTCCATAGCATTTGAGTTTATGAACTCCAGGAACCTTTGGGTTAGGGTGTTGGGGCTTGAGTAATGCTCCCAGTCTATGTTTGGGTAGTTGAAGTCACCCAATATGATGGTGTTTGGAGAGACATTCATACTCTCCAGTGTCTTCAGGAGGGCTGTGTGGGTTTCCTGAGTTTGAGAGGGTGGTCTGTAGCATGCTACAAACTGTAGGGCAGTTTTACCTATGGTTAATTGCACCTGGATGGTCTCCGATGCTTCGTGCATTGCCACTAACCTGGAGGTGTGGGTATCCTTTATGAATATGGATACTCCCCCTCCTTTTGTGGTTCGGTCCGGATTTTGGGGCCGGCTATCCCTGGCCAACCGGAGATCCGCGGCGCTGCGGTATCGTTACGTTTAGGCGGGATTCTGACTTAGAGGCGTTCAGTCATAATCCCACAGATGGTAGCTTCGCACCATTGGCTCCTCAGCCAAGCACATACACCAAATGTCTGAACCTGCGGTTCCTCTCGTACTGAGCAGGATTACTATCGCAACAAGAAGAATTGAGAGTGAAGCCCTTTGGAAGGGGCAGGGATGCAAGCACTGGCACCGTCTCAGTCCTGCAACCCAGAAAAACATGATCCTGAGAAGGAGTCAGAGAAGTTCTTTTTTTTTTTTTTATTTATAATGAATCCCAGTCTCTGAAGAGAGATGGCAAAATGAAGATTTTGCAAAAGGGTCTATGGAGAGGACACCGGAATCAACAGGTCATCCAAATAAGGAAAAAAATTGGAACCCTTGAAGCCTGCAAAAAGCAGACACAAGGAGCAAGGCATTTGGTGAACAACCTTCGGGCAGTAGAAAGGTGAAAGGGCAAAGCAGAAAACTGAAAGTGTCAAAGTAACAAAAATGTAAAACCTTCCTGAAAAGAGGATGGATTGGAATATGAAGATAAGCTTCCTTGACATCCAGAGACACCATATAGGCTTGCGGGAGCAAGAGAGGAAACAGAATCTGAAGGGACAACATCCGAAAGGAAGGTACCTTTAGAAAAAAAAAAGTGTTTATATGAGAGAGAGGTCTAGAATAGGTCTCCAAATGCCCTCTTTTCTGGGCACTGGAAACAGTCTGGAGTAGAACCCTTTCCCCCTTTGGAATGCAGAAATCTGCTGAATAGTACCTTGAGACAAGAGATCTTGAACATCTGGTAAAAAGGGAAGTTGTTCCCGAGGAGGTTGAGGAATGCCCATAAAAAGAGGATGGGATTTATACACCATGAGGTACCCTTGACAAATGAGAGACAGAACCCAAGAATCCTGAGTGATCTGAAGCCAACCAGAAGAGAAAGGTGAAGAGAAAGAGGAATGTGTTATAAACAGAAAGTCACACACACACCCACACCACACACACACGCCTAGATTGTCCAGAAACGAAGGCTTCGGAATCCCTAAAAACTGAATAGCCCTAGCAGGAGGAGCCCTTTACCTACTCTTCTTACCTTTAGTAGAACTAGAAGATCGCCTACGAACAAAGACAGGCTTAGCAGGATAGAAATTTAGGCACAGAAGAAGCAAACATGTTTGCCCTTCCTGGATGACATTAACCCCAAGGAACACAGGAAAAAAAAACATAGCCAACAGGGCAATTAACTTGCAAGTGCAATAAACAGGCATAGTCAGTCAATGGAGAACGAAAACATGTTCAACTGTAAGTCCTTGCCCATATCCTGAAGGGACTTAAACCAGCAGCCACTTCCCCAAACTAAAGTTTGGGATCCAGAGGAGCATTCATTAGCTTAGCTTTAATATCAGGTAGAGGTTGAAGCCTAAGCCAAGAATATCTCCTCATGACTGAGCCAAAAACAACAGCCATAGAAGAGGCATCCGCCATATCATAACTACATTTAATAGAATGATTAATGTTATTAGAGGCAGTCCCCAGCAAGGAAAGAACAGCAGTTTTACCCTCAGAGTTTGGAAAATCAGAAATAAGTTGACGGGCCTGATAAAGAAGAGCCAACACATACTTAGACGTATGGGTCTGATAATTAATAACCCCAAAAAAGCTAAGGTAGCAGAAGTGTAAACCTTTTAGCCAGCCTGTCCATAGTTCTGCTACCTTATCAGAAGGCAGTAACTTGGGTGAAGGAAGTAATCAAGATGGCTTATCAGAGGCCAAGGCACTACTGAGAGGTCAGCAGCAGGACATAATCCTCAGGAACCCTATAAAACCAGTCAAACATCTTGGGAGCAGGGGGGGGAGATCACGTGCATGACAGGGAATAGAGAAAACATCCAGTAAAGCCACCAAAACAGGAAGAAAAGCCACTGATTTAGGAGATTCCAAATGCAGCAATTCATAGTACCTCTTATGGATATCAGAGACCCAAGCACAATCCTACTGGAAAAAATCCATCATCCTAGAGTGTGTTCCCAAAGGAAATTTCCTCCGAAGGAGCATCAGAACTAACAGATTCCTCCTCCTCTGACCCATAGTCCAAAGGAAAAGGAATCTGATAAGTTAGGGGATATGTCAGCAGAATCCAACAAATCTGTAGAAGAATCCTGGTCTCTAAGCGGAATAGAGAACCAAGGAAGAGCAGGAACTGAAACCCCAATGAGGAGGGCTTCAGGACATTAAGGCACAAAATAACCCTAGAGTAAAAGCCTGCCACTCACTTTGAGGATCCCTAGAAGCAGAAGTAACATGTTTCATTTTTTGTTTCTTTTTTAAGGGAACATCCTGATAAGGCTCAGACCCAGTATGATAGTCAAGAACCATAGCAGGAACTTCTTCCCCAACCAAAAACTGAGGAACTCCCCTAGGTCCCTTGGAAAATTCAACTGTGGTTCCCTCTGAACGTATGAGAGGACACCTGCAAAGCCTCTTTGGATGTGCTGCCAGCTGTATCCTCACCGGCCTCCAAAACGGTCACGGCAGAGAAATCTGACAACAGAGCCAGGTGACCTTGGCAGAAACATCTGGCAGAGGTTGAACAGAAGATTTTGGTCATACCATTTTCACATTCTTCCCTAATGGCTGACACTTGGGGCAGGAGATTCCTTCCATTATATATTTAGCGAACTAGTTCTCAAGATACAAGGAAAGAGAAGAAAGTCTACTGTGAAAGGTTTTCAGGACAAAACCTAGGCAAGACAGATTCCCCACAGAGACCACCACGATAAGTCTTCTTCCACACTGGCATTTACCCTTCCTGGATGGCATTAACCCCAAGGAACACAGAAAAAAAACCAGCCAACAGGGCAATTAACTTGCAAGTGCAATAAACAGGCATATTCAGTCAATGGAGAATGAAAACATGTTCAACTGTCAAAACAAGAGGCAGGTAAACAGACCAATGATGTAAAAGATACATTCAGACTGGCAGCAAAGAAGTCTTGTTTTTGGTAGGCCTGATCATTACCTGTATGCCCTACATTACGCAGGGAGCATTTGATGACATTTGGCTTACCTTTAGAATAACAGGAGTCTTTAGTAGACTGGCCAGACATTGGGCTTCCATGGCAGGGGAATCCCATATGTTTTGAATATTGCAGCAGTGAATGCAAGGACATCCTGAAAGGCAGACAGAAAATAAAAATTTCTACAACTTGATCATTTTGTAATCTGGGGAAGACACCCAGGAAAATAACCTGGGAGAATAGAAGGCTGCAGCCTTGATAAGCTTCAACTCAGAAGGGTGTCTTAAAGCCAAACTTGTGTTTGGTCTTGAATTCCAATACCACCCTCAAGTGGCAAAGATGGAGAATTGGCTATTTGGTTATCACCTCTGTCCAAACTGGAGTTTATGTGTTTCCTCCTGCACTCAGCTTTGTCTCTTTGTTGGAGGAGGGGGATGGTTTAAAGGGCAGGTAAGGCTGGGGGGGGGGGGGTCAGACATACCTGAAGCTTCTGAAGACCACCCAAAATATGGTCCACTGGGCTGTAGGGGATGCATGACTGGAGCAACAAGAAATGGTTCCAAGTGATCCAATTTCTGACTCACCAAAGAGTAAGGATCATATTCAACAAGATCTGCATCATGGTGGGTGGGACTGTCCACAGCCTTGAACAAGAAGCAGGTGCCACTTAGCCCCCCCCCCCAAAAAAAAAAAAAAAAAAAATCAATAAAGACCAATCACCCCATACAGCCAAGCCAAAAGGTCAGTCCATTATTGTCAAAGTGAGAGACAGCAAACCCAAACGCTGGTCTTCTAGGTGCCATCTAGTAAAACATAACACCAAATTATGAATCATCTCTCCCTTTATGGCACCACACTTCTGGCAGCAACCCACACTGGTATAGCTAATGTAATTATTCACCATAAGCAAAGAATCATGGTGACTATTTTCTTAAATATATTTCTCTCGTGTTTCCAATTAGCCCAAGGGATTCTACCCATCGGTCTTGTGCAGAATCCTGTGTACTTCCTCTATTTTCAAAATTCCAACTGTTCCTATCACTTATTTTTACTTGTTACTGCATTCCTGGCTGAAAATATCAGTGTCCAGAGCGACTTTTCAGCCTTTGTTCACCTACACATCAATGGGCTGCTTAACATGAATAATTCCTAGTTAAATTCACTCTACCTGGTCACATCTCTTCTAATGGCCTTGCTAACTGACTTCTAACCTGATTCAACTTAGCACATTCTTCAGACAGAAAGCCTCCATGTACCCATTTCCTCAAACTTATTTCAACACATGGATGAAACCCCTGCGCACATTATGCTTAATCATCTTGTGGTATAAAAGTAATTATGAAGACATTTCTATAAAAAAAAAAAAAAAAAAACAGAAATCCAAACAGTCTTGTACACCCAGTTTCATCATGCGACTTTTTATTCGGTAGCCCCTTTATTACTCCACACAGCAAACACATGCCACCCAGTTCTGTCCAATACCCTTCTTCAACCTTACTTGTTACTTCCCCCAAGCTGAGAAGCAACACATGCATTCTTCCACTTCTTCATTCCATCATCTAAAAGAAATGCAAACCAGGTAGAGAGACTGTTCTTATAGGTTCACAGTTTAGTACTAAGCTAACTGCCCTTGCGAGACATTTTAAGCCTAGCCAATTATCCCTTGTGAGACTCATACCCTGCACCTTGTGTTTGTAAGGTAAACAACTTAGCCATTAAGCCACCCTCCCAACCCTGATCTTGGGAAAGGGTCTACATTTTCCTCACAGAAAAATCAACTAATTCTTTGAACATTAGCAAATCCCCGGACATGGAACCAAGGCTCAAAGCCAAATTCTCCCAATTTATTTTCCTCGCTCCCTCCATTAAATATTCTCAGTGTTGTAAATTTGTTCTTTGCTGGAGTACTTCAAAGTTCAGCAACAAATGATTATTTTTAACCCTATCTCTGTGGATTCCACTACCCCTTTCTAGTCTTGGAGTTAGAATGATTAAGGACCACTCAAATCTTTCATTTGATTTTCACTAAACAGTTTTCCTGCTGGTCATTTCCATCTTGCATATCTTGGTCTCTGCAGCAGTTTTTCATTTTACCAATTAAATCTTAGCACTGCACATGACAAATCACTCTGTCATTCCACAGACAAAATAAGGCTACCCCTCCAATAAATCTTCAATTCCTGTTAAGCCTACTGCCCCCATCCCTTGGCAGCACCAGCTTACTCTTGCCTTTTCATTCTTCTGGAGAAACCTTGTAGTTAATCATTTTAGCCTTGTAAAAATGCATGACTTGAATACTGGGAGGGTCTGCACTAGATAAAGCAGATGCAGGAGAATTATCTGCAATCTAACGCATTAAACTCCATCTCTGAAGCATCTTACATTTTTCAAACACTGTCCCATTAAGTTGCTTCTGTCACCTGCTGTGACCTATCCCAGCTGTACTCAAACCCCTTTCTACCAACTTTCTACATAGGGTTGAGGTGTTGCATCAAGTGATACCACCTCTCTCAATGCAGTGCCACTCTATCTTCTCAAGATACTAATGCCCAACTATCATGTCAGCTCTCACACGATTACAATGACGGATGATGTCCTTTTCCTCTTGCCTTCTTCCCATCTCTCCCACGTCCACTTCACCAAAACAGTCTGCTTTCCTGCACATGTGGCCTAACCACCATAAAATGTTCTCTTTGACCTATGCAAATGGAGCTACTTGGGCTTCTGCTCCAATGTCCTCATTTCTTTATCTACCCCAGAGTTTGCACCCTACCACCCATCCCAGGCACTTAATCATCTCTAGGTTCCTCATCTGCTCTGCCTTCATTATCCAGTTTTCTTTACCATACAGACGTTCTGTTGGTAATGCTGTCTTCACATTACTTTTTAGCTTCTTTGACATTCTATCACACACCAACCCTGACACTGTCAGTTGGCTGCAGCTATTCTGATTGCACTTCTGACCTCATTTACATCACCCTTCTCCTCAACCACCCTTCCTAGATACTTGAAACTGTTAACCTGTTCCACTATTTTCCCTTCAATCTCAAGTTTCAGCTTCTGACAGCTTTCTCCATTTGCTGCCATGACAACCATCTTGTATACTCAGTTTCATCACATATGACTTCAGTTTTGAATTCCATTCCTCTATCATTTCCTGAATATCCTGTTCAATCTGCTTCTAATGTCACATCATCTGCATACAGTAGCTTTGTTGAGCTGTCTGCTCCAATCTATTTACCATTATAATCCATCAGTATTCATCAGCAGTGGGCTCAGAGCTGAACGCTGATGAAGCCCCACTCCCACTGGGAATTCCTCCGATTTTTACTTGTACTTGTCAATGGAGCATTGTAGATAACCTGCACTAATTCTAGCACAGTGCTTTCAGGACTTTGAACCATTGTAGGACTAACCAAATCAGCTTTTTTGGGACATTATTATATGGCTTCTCCAAGTCTAGAATGCCCATTTTGACTCTTTCCTTATTTCTAACTCCTCCACTGGCTCACTGCAAACATCAGGTTGGTTGTGTTATATCATGACCCGAATTTGAAATGCTCATCTCTCATCTTTCTACTACTCTGCATACTCTTATCAATCACTCTTACCACCATGACAGGGGTTTGATACCTCATACTGCCCACAATTGTGAATGTCCCCTTTATTCTCGTACTAACACTAGGAGGTTTACTCTCCAGTCATCTGGATATGCCTTTACCTACATAATGCTGAGAGTCCCCTCAGAAGCAATTTCTCCCTTAACTCATCCATGATCTACATATCTGCCAGGACATCATCTAAGCCTGCCGATTTTGTGTTCTACTACTACTTCTACTTCCATTAGAGTCTCTGTATGGGAAAGTACAGCTTTTGTGAAGTTTTCTTCATTCTAAAGCCGCTGGAGATACTCCATCTGCCTTTGACATACTATGGACTAGAGAGCAGGTTGTTGCTGGCATCCTTTATGAATGGGGCTGATTGATCTTTATCAGATTGCTCGGCAAAGACAAAAAAATAGATTGGAGATGGCACAAAGACACTCAGTCATTTTCCAGAAGCTAGTAGTGTGCTTCTGATGCCTTGTTCTTGCAACTGCCCTCTTAGCCTCTCTTGTTAGCCAACCAGTACTCCTAAATCTGATCTCCCACTTTTTTCCTCCACTTCTTTCTCTTGATAAACTTCCTGAACTTCTGCATTCCACCACTGACATTCCTTATGTACCTTATTTTTATATCTGGCTCAGCAGATACATGTCTATAGTTTTCGCACGTTATTTTGAGATGCTGGCATTCTTCAACGCTACTTCCACTTTTTCATCTTTACCCATTTCTTTCTCTTCCTGAAGTGCTAGAGTCATGAGTATTCCTTGAACTTGTGTGCTTTTGCTCCAGTCAACTTTCAAGTCTTCAATCTAGTATCTGCTGACAGAGCCTTCGCTGACCTCTACTTGCAGCAGATTGTGGCGACCAGTGATTTATACTGTGGACAGATAATTTCACTGGGGATGTCATTTTAATCTCCGACTTTAGCCCAATGCCTTTTCTTTACTAGGTGGAAAGTTACTTGAGTTTCATGTTACTCACTCTATTTGATCTTGTAACGAACACTCCCTCTTTCTGAACCATGTTGGACAATATCAAGCCAGGTCTAGAATGGCCTCTCTTATTCCTGTTGCCCCACCCATATGGATCCAGGCAGTCCTCATATCCTGTTTAGACTGTCCCAACATAAGCATTCAGGTCTCCCATTATTACTTCCTAGCTAGATAAAGTAGAATAGCATGAGTTGGTAAGTCCTGCAACTGCTGCCTGAATGTTCTCTTTTTCTCACCATCACAACCCTACTAGGGAGCAGAGACTGAAATTATGAATACTGCCTTATAATGGGATCTGATTATCTCTCTCACTGTCCTTTCCCAACTGCATTCATAAGTACCTAATCTTCTCACTTTCCCATACAGATGGATATTGCTTCTCACATGATCGTTAAAAACGTACAGCCAAGGTTCGTGTGCAGATAATTATTTTGTACCCAGAAAATGGCCTATATCTATGTCAGTGGATCAACAGGTAGCACAATCATTTTGGTGCTGGAAGCTCAGCAGGCTATGAAATCTACTCTCACTCCCAGGTGAATAATACCATTTGTAAAAACTGCTGACACTTTAGTGTCACATTAGGGGGTGCTGGAGTGTGATGTCCTTTGGTTGAGATGTTAAAACAGAAATCCCAACTACTTACAGGTTCATAAATTAGTACTAGGATAACTGCTTTTTTGGACCACTCTAAGCCCAGTCAATTACCCCATCTGAGAATCAAACCCTGCACCTTGTGTCTGTAAAGTCAACACCTTAACCACTATGCCAACCTACCACACAGCTGGCAGTAGCTAGAGTGGATGAAATTTATTAAAAAGAGTAGGGAAGTTCCTTTGTGTCCTGGTAGTACAACCACAACCTCAGGTCTCCCCTAAAAAAAGAGAGGACACCAGTCTTTTGGGACTAACCTGGTTAACAAAGGATAAATATAGATTTTAAACAAACCCCCAAGGGCTTCAGCTTGGTCAGTCACATAAACCAACACAAAAAAGTAAAGTGAAACTTTATAATCCTGTGCCCTTAGTGCAACTCACTTGGGGACGGCTGACAGAGCCATTGTCAAGGGCTCTAAATACAGGGCTGACAGCAAGGGGGTGAGCAGACATCATCCATCTACAGTGCCTCTCTTCTTTATCCAGCAGCTCAGTATTAACTACATCTCACTATGGCTCTCACATAAATCTGCTCTAAAGGCAAACATTCACTGGAATGCCAAATAACTGCAGTACTCTGAACAATTCCAATTTACCTCATCAAGATTTTTCATCACCTAAAATGAAAACTTTTTGGCTCCCATTACTGGCTTTCTCCATTAATAATTTTTTTATATCATCATACTTCAGTTGCCCCTTTAATAAAGTCACATTGGAGTAGATGAACTAAATATTTCACACAATCAAAACAGCCTAAGTGTAAGTGATTCCCCTCCTCTTTCATCAGTGTTATTAATGGTCCATGCCAAGTACCTGCAACACTTTACCAAATTCCACTATTGTGGAAAACGTCATAACCCCTAAAACATCCACTCTCCCTCTTAGCCAGTACAACTCCACTAAAATGCACCTGGGACCTGCTGCTTTCAATTAAAGTAACATTTAAATACCTTTATTACAATTATCACTTAACACATGGGCAAACATACATCAACAGAAAAGAAAAAAACATATTAACTTTTTTTTTCCAATACCATACATTAGATATCACATATCTTTTCTTTCCTAGTAACCATCAATCAACATTCCCAAATTCCTTCCTTCACTTAAACTTCATTATTCTTCCTTCCGAACATTATTCTGCATGTATTATTCACACAATTTCCATTTATCTCTAATTTGTTCCTTCCTTTTTCTAAAGGTCTCTCTCCCATTTTTTTTTCTCTTATAATAAGAAAATTCAGTACTTAAAACACAGTTGGTTTAGACTTTAATTTTGATGGCTGTCAAAAAAGCAATTACTAGAAAATTGAAATCAGACTTAACAAGGCCTTACTAAGTCTAGGCAATTCAGATCCTCCATCCCTGCTTAAATAAATTATTTCCTTAATTAGAGTCATATGTCTAGATCAGAGTGTGTGCTGTGATTTTAAGAAGCATTTCAAAGTGAGGGCACTTGTGTATAAATAGACAGCACGTGCAGGCAGCTGTGCCATTCTGAGTGAACTGCCAGAGTGTTAACATGCACGAGTGCAGTAGTCAGTGTAAAAGTTAAATTACTAAGCCTCAATCCGGATGCATTTGTATGCAATAACGCTGCTTGAACCGAACCCACAACCGTTCGTCTGTTTTATCCTGACTGGATGAGCGACATGGTGTCAGAAGTGGCACATCTGAGCAACATTGCATCAGAAGTTGTATGTCTGAACAACATAGTGTCAGAAATGGGACTTCTAAGTAACAAGAAGCCAGAAGTCAAGCCATGAGGTGCACAGTTAGAAATGGAGGTATATAAAAGGAATGAATTGTCCCAACCTGTTCAAATGATTGAAAAAGTTGAGAAACAAAATTTAGGTAATTAAAACTCCTATAAAATGATTTCGTAAAGAAAACAATGCAAAGCATTATTAAATCAAAAGAAAAGCCCAACACACATTATTAAATGAAGTGCTCAAAACTATGATATTTGACGGAAGCATTCAAAATACTTATGCCAATCAGAAGTAATTCTGAACGTTTTCATAACAAGCATGTTAAAAGCAAAACAAGCATAAAAGTATAAGGAGCAAGATAAAAAAGTCAAATGAGAATAACGAGTACAATAAAAAGGCAAAATGAGCATGGAAAAGCAAAGTGACTGCATTTTTTTAGTAAAAGACCATGTTTTTTGATGTGAGCTACTGTTTCACATGGACTAAAGCTACTCAAAGTATAACTAGAGTTGTTTGAAATATCTCAGCGTGT
The DNA here is from genome assembly GCF_019279795.1 of Protopterus annectens. Classification (NCBI taxonomy): domain Eukaryota; kingdom Metazoa; phylum Chordata; order Ceratodontiformes; family Protopteridae; genus Protopterus; species Protopterus annectens. The sequence goes on along the minus strand of NC_056739.1, from coordinate 327,079,873 downwards.
GCAAAGTATCTGCAGGGTGCACTTTATTATAGTACAATAATTTCGAAGAGTTTACTGTGTGCACAGTCCAGTTATTTTGCAAAGTGCAGTCAGAATATATTCATTTCGAGAAATTTCTTGTGCTGTGTACGATTATTTCAAAGAGCGATCATTTGAAAGTGTTTCTTACACTGTACAGATTTATTTTGCAAAGTACAGTCTTTTTGAGAGGTTTCTTGTGCTGTGTACAGTTTATTCACAGAGTGCAGTCATTTCAAAGTGTTTCTTAACACTAATAAGAATAGTTTCACAAAGTACAGCGATTTCAAAGTATTCTTGTGCTACAGAGATTTATTTCACAAAGTGCAGTTATTTCGAAGAGTCTATTGTGCAGTTGACCATAATTACAAGTCTTTGGCATAAATTTATGACATGTATATATATGTATGTATGTTCATACACAATTCCAAGGGTCTTTATTACTGTGTGCTGGCATGGCACAGGCATTTCACGGACCCAGTCCACTTGTGTTTGATCACAATATTGCAGCGAACTGGAGAGTATTTGAACAGGAATACAACATTTTCATACAAGCAGCTTTTTCTGATAAAGATGCATGTATGAGGGCATTTATTCTTCTTAATCTAGCAGGGTCAGAAGCCATTGAAAGACAGCATTCATTTGTGTATGCACTAGCAGTAAATGTAGCAGAAGGGGAAAACAGTGACATTGTTGTACAAGCAGAATCAAGGAAGGACCCTGAGTGCTTGAAACATAAATTTAGAGAAATGTGTAACCCCCAGACAAATGATACATCGGAGAGGCACTTATTTTATGCAAGAGTCCAAAAGCCAGGAGAAACTTTTGCAGCTTACAAAGCTAAAACGTGCAGATTTGGTGACTGAAAAGACGAGCTGATAAAGGACAGGCTTGTGTGTGGTGTTAATCTGCAGTGAGAAAGATTTTGCTTAGAGACAGTGACTTAACGTTGAGCAAAGCTATACAGATTTGTCAAATACATGGGCTTGCACAAAGGCACACAAACATGCTTCTAAGAGAAAACAGCAATGTTTCAGCAGCCTCTAGAGGAAATGTAGAGAGCAGACCTAAACATATGGCAGCTGCAGCCCCTGTGGGATTTCCAGGAGGAGCTCGTACCCTTCCAGCAAGTTCTAAGACTAGCTCGGTAAAACGGACATGCTCAGTGCAGCACAGGGATGAGTCAGCAAAACCCAAGTCAAGTTTCATTGTTAACCGTCATAATTTCAGTGCCAATCATGAATCCAAAAGAGAATAATGCTTAGCATTTGATCAACAATGCCGTAAGTGTAAAAACTTTAACCAATTTCGAAAGCTGTGTAAATCAAGCAAGCCTCATTCATTTATTAAAAAAAGGTTCCTAAAAATGCAAGTTGATCATATAGAAAGCTGCAACTCTACTTTTTATGTAGCCGGTGCATCGGTGGTTGGTGAAAAGGTTAATCCAGTAGATTTCTTGGCAAGAAACAAAGTGTTTTGTACTGTCTTGATTAAATTTTCTATTAACCGACTTTCTTGCCTCAATTAGTACCTGCTGCAAATCCTCAGAAAAAAGGTGCTTAAAAAGGAATTAAGACCCTATCATCCAGACAGTCGATTTGAAGATGGATTGATATCGAAGTATATCTTGTGTGAGCAGATCCATTCTGTAAGGACAAAACGGAAAAATGGCTATGGTTAACTCATTACATCACAGTGACGCCTCCAGGTGCATCTGCAGTTCACTCCTGCTGACACTGTAAGCATCAAATATTGCTTGTTCATATTTGCATCAGTAATTCCAAAACCATGCTACATACAAGGTTTTAGAAGATTTCATCTTAAAGCTTACACAATAGCAATCTCAATTGTATTAATATTTGACCTCTGTCTAGTGCGGGTAAATGGCTATTAACTGTTTTTATGATATTAGTTCATATAGATAAAATGTTCACATTTTTCTAAATATCTCACCAAGTAACACAGAACTCCTTAGCCTCATAAGAAAGCTCAGTTAGATGAATAATGCTGCTGACAGTATGTGTTTAACTTGAGTTGTTGCTGAGATATTGCAAGTGGTTTACAAAATACTACAAAAGTAATAGTTACTGTGTTTACTTTGACTTATACAATTTGGTTTAAGACCTAAAACCTAAAGAATACTACCATTATAAAAATAGTTTGTGCTGAAGAGTTTTCCATTTATACTTCTTTCACAATCACCATAGTCGCAGAGATATGAGCATTTGTTTGAAATGTGAGGACACAATTTGATTCTGTCAAAAGGTTTAGGCTCTGCCCACTGGAAGTTAGAGCAAATTTCCTGAGCTCCACTGGAGTGAATACGTCAAGTAATGACTTAAGTCTGGAGGAACAGGATGTGATAAGGACCTTTCAAGTCTAGTGTTACCAGGAAACTTGAAAGTGGAAGAGTTAACAGGTTGTGAAGTGATCTCATTTTGAATATGGTCACCATCACAAACAGGTTTAGGAAAGAAAGACTCAGAACTGGTCTCCAAACATTTTCTTCCTTGGCACTAGGGACATCCTTGAATAAAACCCCTTTCCCGCCTGGGAAGGAGGAACTGGTTCTATCACTCCTTGAGACATGTGATGAACAGGTGGACATACCACTGTCATTTCATTTGTAGCTCGGGTGAATGATTTTCATAACCCATCTATCTGAAACAATCTGCTGCCATGGACAAAAATGGAGATTCAGACTTTGTGGAAGAGAGGGTGGCACAATGTTTCTTCAGCAATTATTCAGACTTGTTGGACTGTCCTTGCTTTTGGGAGGTTTGAAACTTCTTTTTGGAACCCCCTTATCAACTGTTTACCACAATTCTGTTGTGAGTGTTTATTCTGTTTTTTTTTCTAAAACTGGATGATTACAAAGAAAATCCCTTGGAGAACTTTGAAAAGGATGGGGTGAAAATCTCAAGATTCCTCAAGATCAGCTTGCCAATTTCATCACAATTTATCATCTCTGCAGCAGAGGGACAAAACACAATCTCTATCCAAGGGAGAATTTAAAATCTCACTTTTACATCAACTGGGAGGTTCTGAGAATGCAGCCAAGTAAACCTCCTTAAAAAAGTACCAGTGACCATAGCTCTGGAAGTATCAACATAGTTGTATACACATTCACTGCAAACAATAAGTAGTGACCTGTGCAACAGAAGAAAGCTATTGAGAGCAGATTTCTCTTCACAATAAAGCATTCCTCACTAACATAAGCCCCAAAATTGAAAATTATAAAAAATCAAAGTTGCAGAAGTATACACCTGTTCCCCATGCCCATCAATAAAATGTTCCCATCTTTATTAGAAAGGAAAGGATTGGTATAAACTAAGGGCTTAGCAGCAGTGGAGTGAACCAATGCTATGGCTGCTGGGTCAGGTTTGGGAATAGAGTAGAGTAACTTTCAAACATCCTCTCTGCATTTATTACTAAGGGATGACTGACTAATCAGGAAAAATGAAGGCAGTAAGACATCTTCTAAAACAGAAGAGGAGTGGGTGTAGGTTCTGGAAAATCCTTCTGTAATAACTCATTGTATTTTTTTGAGGGACTGAGAAACCTCAGTGTTCTCCCATTAAAAACAGTGGAGCATTCTATCAACAGCCTCGGAGAAAGAGAAGCTCCCACAGGGAGGAATCATAAACTGAGGGTTTCTCATAGTCCGAATTAGAAATCGGAGGACAAAATCCTAAATATATTCCTGCATCTTCCTGTTCAGATTCAGAATCTTGAATCTTTTAGGAAAAGAGGAATCCCTTACTCTTTTATCAGAAACTACTTTACAAGAAGGATCAACACCCAGAATTAAATGCTGAGCCAGACCCAGTAAACGACTCCTAGCCAAACAAATTTGGGGAGTAGATAAACATTTGTTTTTCCATTTCTTTGACAGGAAAGTTGGGGCCAACTGCGTTACTAATGACAGCCACTGCTTCCAAAGGGATAGGCAAAGCATTGTGACAACAGGGAAACCTTCTCTGGTGTCTCTCCCAGGACCAACAAGAATGTCTCTCTCCCAGGACCAACAAGAATGTCTCTCCCCTTTCCTACTAAGGGGACTCAAAAACAGCCACAGAGGACGTGGCTAACCCCTGGTCCATAGTGGCTGTATGTACTACACTAGAAAGATCTAGGGTAAAAGATGAGTGGTCTGAGGTAAACCTAGCCACAGCAGAGTCACCCACCTCTGGATGAGACCAATTGCTAACCTGTGTTGCAAAAGGCTGTTTAACTTTCTTTTTGTAGCTGAAAGTAGGACCAACCATGGGACCAGTAATTTGTTCCATGGCCAAGCCAAAAATGGTGCCTCTTTCCTGGAAAGACTAGCGACAAATACTAGGAAAACTTACTGTTTTGACAGAAAAGCCACAGTAAAAAGTACTTTGACATACCACAGCTGTCCCACAATGGAAACACAAAATTTCCCCACAGAAAATAGGTTTTCTGTTGGTTTACACTACTTCTAAACAGACAGAAAAAAACGGGTTTAATTTAAAAAGAAAGGTACAGTCTCGAGACACTCAGTTAAACACAACACTCAGCTTTAAAATAACTTTCCTGGAGAGGAAAGTAATAAAACTAAAGAAAAATGGAATTTTTTTTTTTTACCTCCAAAGAGAACTTATCTGCCCAGCAAAAGAAAGCAGAAGTCAAAAGTTGATACTCAAACACCTCAGGAGGCACATACCCTTTGGTAGCAGTAAAGGTTTGTCAGACTTCTCACCCAAACTTTTTTAGTCAGCTCAGCTGACCCTGCCTGACAGCTTGGGTGCTGGAAAGGTGCCCTGAAGCTTTGGAAGCTAGCCATCTGTTACTTACTTGGCAGGATACAACCATATAGCTAATGCTACTGCAGCTATGATCAATATGAACATTTTTTTTTATCACAATGGCTACACTATTCATATTACCTTGGAATATAAATGACCTCACATGTACACACAAAGGAAAGAGTACCAAATTACATTAAGAAATGCACAGGGTAAATATCAAGGCTGGAGGAGACACGTTTGGAAAAGAAAGGATTTTGAATTTGACAAAAAGATTTCAGGATGGATAGTCAGCAGAATAATATGGGATAAAGGAAAAGGGAAGTAATACCAATTGCTAAAGGAGCTCCAATAATGATAAAAAGATGGGGAAAAAAAGGCAGTGGTAGACTTCTGATATTAAGGGTCTACTGGCAAGAGGATTACACTAACAAGTACTTATATTCCACCAAAAAGTGCTGTTATGGAGTTTAAGAAACTTTTGGGAGAAATTGTCAGTTTTCAGCAGAGCATATTACTTAGATGGGGACTGGAACTTGATTTGCAATAGCATGGATGTAGGAGGACCTAGAAAGGAAAAATATAACAAAGAGGGTAGATTTCAGGAGAAAGTTTGAAAGTATGGAAGATGTGAACTTAGAATTTACATATTCCCAAAGTTACAGCAACTAGGCTAGACTAGATGGAAATTACATTTCTCAGAAGCAAGTGCACTGAATTGAAAGATTCGACACAACAGATAACTAATTGAGGACACGCACCGACAAACAAAAATGCTAGATGATGAATTAAAAATGAGAGACGGGGGGGATTTCAGACAAAGCAGAGGAATTCAAGGAATGGGCAGTGGAAATTATTCAATACTTAGGGAAGACAGAAATTTCTTCAAAGGGGATAAGCCAGTGACTAGATAAAATGAAAATGAAGCTTAAAATCAGGGTAGAAATTAGAAAGAAAGATTTGGTTAAGAAGTAATAGTAATTAATTTAAGGGGCTGACAAAAGTTGAAGCACTGCAGAGTAAGAGGAATCCCGTAGAACAAGAAGATGAGTGATGAAGAGAACACATGTGAGTGTTTAGACAATAAGCATGAATTTAGAAAGACTGCTATCAAGCAACTATCTTTTGATAACTCCAGAGCACAAAAACACTTAGTACAGCACCTTAAGCAACAGAAAGTAGAAAGACTTTTTGCTGAGCTTAGAGAGCCTACGGCAAGAAAAATAACCCAAGAGCCTACACAGGCATTAGATTTCAGAAATGTTATGAAAATTTATACAAAGCACAGAGATGTAAAAAACATAAGGATTCCTGGGTTTATGTGGTAATGACTTTTGATTTAATGTAAAGGAAAAAGGATTTGATGTATGGAATCCAAATGCAATCTAGAAAGCTAAGAATGGACAAACCATATCTTTTTCACACCATAATTTAGTTGCGAACAGATGGTCCTCTTTTCCAATATCCTTAGTTTGATCAAATAAAAACCCTGAGTGGTCTGTGAACATCCAGACAATGGAGATTTAATTTCGATGGATTTTTTTTTGGGGGGGGGGGGGGCATTGGTAGGTAAACAGATTGGTATTGCGGCTGGACTGAAGGGCTATTTGTAGGAAGAAGGATAAATAAGAACTTACGGTGACAATCTTTGTGGAAAACTATGTATGGAAAACTTAAGGATAGTGCGGAATTCTGATAATCTTTTTGCCGGGGTAATGGCAACTAAGGAAAAAAATTTTCCAAGGCAAAAATGTTAGATCTGTTGTGGTAGCTGGCTCAACAGGTGATAGCCTGAGTCTCCAAGATGAAATTTAGGTCTCAGAGTGGAGTTATGATTAAAGGAAGGCCTAGAAAGTGAGGCTCCCTTAAAAAAAAAAAAAAAAAAAAAAAGTCTTTGCACAACTCATGAGAGGCTAGAGGAGAGGATGAAAAGCCGAATGAAAGGAAAGCACAGCCAAATGTACCTTCACGGAGGAAAAGCCGTACTCCGTGGGGAAAAGGATAGGACAGATAGAGCTATGAAATGGTCCAACCCTTGTCAAATTACCCATATGGAAAATTTAAATCACCCGCTTTCGTAAAACATCTTGGTGGTTGATTGTTCAGACACTAATGAGTTGTACCACTATGGGAGGTAAAGTAGGGTTGCTAGCCATTACCAGAAGTGGAGAACCCATGCAGTTTACTTTAAAAGTAGTGTATACCTGTATGAGGCAGGTCAGAAAGGCGAGTATGAAGTTGCGGGTACTGTGGTGGCAGAAGAGATTTCCTTACAAGACGAATCCACTGCTGTGAAAAACCATATGTGGTATAGCCAAAATGCGATTACGAGAATAAACCTTTGCTTTGCACATCTTGGCTTTCTGTGTGAACTTGGGAGGGAATACATAGAGACGCCTAGGGGTAGGCAAGTGTTGACCAATATGTAATTTCCTTATGAAGGACACGGGAAAAGTAGTTCCTACCTTTCAGGTAAGGGTATAAAGTGAAGACATCTCCGCAAGATGTCCCCCAGTGATTGATAATTTTCAAAGCCACTGACACTTAGAGATTGTTCATGCGGGAGTAACAGGACGTGTCTATTAATCTGTCTCCACTGACATCAGCTATATTAGCAACATGTGCTGCCATCCAAAAATGATGAAACTGTTTGGGAATGGTCCATATATTTATAACTTTGTGGCCAAATGAGCAGACTCTTTTAGTAACCAGTTTGTTGATGTGTCATGCCAAGGTCAAGTGGATAGATACTGTACCCTGGAAAGAGAGAGAGAGAATGGTCTGTCAAGAGATTGTCTGGTTGTGAATACCATGAGAAGTACTGTAAACAAGTCTAACAGTCTGAGATCCGTTGACTGACATCACTGAACTTTGTAAGATGTAACATTTTGAATGAGGAATCTAAATTGTGGCCATCATCAAGCCTAGCATTCTGAGAACTACAGCTGAAGCCAATTTGGGGTTATGGCAAAAATTCTGTACTGCTTGTATCAAGACACATACATGGTCTGATGGTAATATGGACAATTCTCAAATTGTACCTAGCAGGCAACCTATAAATAACAGGCTGAGAAAGACTTTGCAGACTTTGTGATCCTCCCTGCAAGGATTGGCATGATCAGGGCATGCAGTCCCTTGTTATTTCTTGCTCTTTTGGGGTGGCAGTAATGGCAAAGTCATCTAGGTAACAAAAAAAAATTCAGATGCTCCATAACCACATGTGTGGCTACTGGAGCCATACACAAGGTGGGCCCTCTAGGAACTGTGGGAAGATTAAGGGCAGTACTCTGAATTGCTGTTTCCCACTTGAAAGTGTAGAAATCTCCTGGAATTTCTTTTTTTTTTTTTTGCAGTAAGTTTGATGTGGCAGTTAGTGTCCTGAAGATCTAAATAGCACAGCCAATCTCCTTGCAAGCAAAGTAGGATGATTGCACTATGGCACATCAAAAGTTTCTTCCTTAACATGTCGACTGATGGCAGAGATCCAAAATTGGTCTAAGGTTCCCAAGTCTTTGAGTACCAAGGATAATCAGGAACAGAACTGGAACACTCTCTGGCTTGGTGAAACCTCTTGAACAGCTCTTGATCAGATGGTTTGCTACCTTCTGTTCTGACATCTTCCTTTGCCATGGTGGAACTTTTGGGGGAGAAGACTGGTGCACTGAGTAGTTGGAAAGGGGTATAGTACAGCTTCTAGATATCTTGGATACATTTGTCATGCATGATGGCCATCCATCCATGAGGATGCAAAGAATGTCATCCTCCAACTGCATTCAGATCAAACAGTCTGACAAATTCAAGGGTTATACTGTGTATTCCCTGGGGAAGGAGAGTGGAATCTGGCTTATAGAAACAGTTCTTCATTTGGATTCAGATCTTCTATATTCACCAAGTCACCTCTTCTGGCAGAGTAACTTGTCACAATACATAATATGCCCATTTACACATTTGGTTTTTCAAATTGGGATTATTCCTGTTTGTGTGTAAGAATTTCTATTTGAGCTGTGGCCAGACTTTCTGTTCAGATTTTGAATGGGCAGATTATAACAAAATGAGAGGTTATATGGACAATAGTTAAAAGAAAAAGATGGGGAAAAGAAGAAATAAAGAACAATCAAGACAATTCATGTAGCCTAGGATACCATTCTTAATGGAAAGTTCAATCAAGATTACAATGTAGGCAATATCCATCTTGGGGGGGGGCATGTGTGGGGGGGGGGGGAGTGAGGAATATAAAAGACAGCAACATGGAGAGAAAATTCATGCAGCCTAGGATACCATTCTTAATGAAAGTCCAATCAAGATTACAGTGTAGGCAATATCCATCATGGGAGAGCATATGTGTGTGTGTGTGTGTGTGTGTGTGTGTGTGTGTGTGTGTGTGTGTGTGTGTGTGTGTGTGTGTGTGTGTGTGTTGGGGGGGTGAGGAATATAAGAGAGACAGCAACATGGAGAGAGGTTTTGAGATGGCTAGTGCCGATGCAAGAAGGGTAGTTTGGAGGATCAAGAATGATGAAAAAATAAACTCCTAGTAGAATAAGGACAGGATCATAAAGAACATGCGTCCAAGACAAGAAAGTCAAAAAAATTCACCTAGAGAGAGTAAATCTTGAAAGAGGACTCCTACACCCATAGCAAGAACACAACTAGTTGGTTATCATCAGAGTGATTTGATCATAATTTTTAGTATGTGGACTTTCAGCTGATCCAACATACTGCGACAGAGACACACACAGACAGCTAGGTCACAGATGGTGGTCATAAGTCAAGTGCATCTCTGACAAGCTAACATCTTTGGCCTTTTTTGTTTGTTTTAGCTTCTCGTCGCTGTTGTGTGGTGACTAGTATTAATTCACTAGTGTGAAAAGAGCAGCACAATAGCTCTGAAAGCCATGCATTAACAAAACCTGCTGTGCCCCTCCATGCTATCAAAGGGTATATGAATGTGTCCCCCAATTTTGGAGCTAGTACTACATTTACTGTTATGCTGTTGCATCTCAACTCTTCTCCAAATTCGAAAATCTTATCCCCTTGGAAAGTATTCACAGCCAGACAACCACCAATTGGTTATAAATCAGCACCTTAAGTCAGTTACTATAGCTAAACACATCCACTCTGCAAGATTAGGTTACTTCACTGTTGGCCTAGAGCACCCTACATGTTGAAAGTACATATTCTAGGCACTGTTCTTACCGATAGATAGTGTAAATTAAAATGCTTTTCCCCAATATACTGTGTGTAAAGTGAAAGGAAATGTGCAAGGCCAAACAGCAGTTTTCAAAATAATATGTCTTGCTTTGCAAGAACAGTTATGTTCAGCTTAGATATTAATAACATATAGCTGTGGGCTTTACTGTAAAATGCATCCGGTTATAGAAAGTTGACTTTTTTGGCTTTCAGATGCAGAAATAAATAAATAAAATGCAGACAGGTCAAGTGACGCAAAGATGACATGGAGAGACTTTTGTGAAGTCTTCAGATACAGCAAGGACCAAAAAAGGGCATGAAATAACAATGGACTTTTTTATGACACAGAGAGAAACCAAAAGAACAAGTCACAAGGACATTAAAAATAACATTGGTTGAAAAGAGTACATAAACTGGACAGCATGTTTCACTTGGTAGTGACGTTTAGACTAAGTGTGCTTTAGTCTACTCATTTGTCTAGCGGTGTTATAACAGAATTGAAATAGCTCTGACACAATTAACTTGTTTATTTGTTCGGAGACAAAGTATAAACAGATACAGTAGTTCGGAGTTTGTCTGGTCACTTTTGGACATTTTCTTCAGTGGCAAAATAAAGACCTCTGCTTGACATTTCTTCAGAAAAGAAAGAAATACATTTCTTCACATACTGCAAAACTGAATTTCAAGGACAGATCTCTGCCACTGTCAAATTCTTCTTCTTCCATCAGAGGAATATAGTCTTTACTAACCATCTTATTCCTTCAGGAGCTCTCCTCTTAGTGGTGCTTGTCCTGGACTCCAGCCCATCTGGACTACTGCCAAGGCATTTCACCTGAGTATTCTAGACCGTGAAATCAACTGCTTGCAACTGGGCTGGCTATTTAGTGGGTTATCATGATGCAAGCACATTATGCCATTTCTGTAAGAACTGCATGGCTATCTGATAGGAGCTCATCTTGGCTCCCTCTTATGTGCAATAGCTACCTCCCTGGCAACAGACACTCTATTCCCTGCGCTCATCCTTAAAGGGGCTGCCAGCACTTTTGGTGATATGGTCTTCAGACATTCACACATTCCTTTACAAAGGTCGCATTTCCAAATGCATGCTATTTAGGCAGCTAATGGAATCCCACATGCTAACTGGATTTAAACAAATGCTCCAAACTCCTACCAGTTCTAACCAGTTTATTACTATGCACTAATTTTCATCTTTGAAGTTTTCATCTCATCAGATTCTCAGTTACTACCTACAGCTCAGACAGCATTTTTTTGTATCTAGTCAAAACTGCACTGCTACTGGTGTTGACAACCAGTTAAACCAATGACCCTCCTTGTGGTGCACAGGGTGCAGTAATTATATTCTGAAATAAAAAAAAAAAAAAAAAAACACTTCCTCAGGACGTTGTCAGCATGGGACCCACTCAATGCCTAGATAACATTTAACAAAAACTTAAGGACACCCAAGCGCTACCAAGACCGGGTCTCATGCTAGGGACTAATGACAAAGCATGCTGGCCAGCAAAGCAAAATGTAAAACAGCTTTTAAAAGCTGGCAGATGCCATCTCTGCCACACTTCCAAAGAAGCACTGTGACTGAATAAGAATCTAAAGTCTATTAAAGCCATCAGGCACTTGGTTTCTGCCTGCTGTTCGACAGAGCTAAGGCTTTGAAAGTTGGTAAAACACTTTGTGCTTCTACACTTTTTCTGTCTGTAGTTTGTACAGTGTGGAGCAGATAAAGCTCCATGCACTACAAAGAATTATGATCAGGTCTTCAAATCAAAACCAGCTTTGTGTGATTTCAGCATGGATGCCAAGATTCACCTTATGAGCAAATTTCTTTCAGCCATTTCTCAAATGCACAAGCTGGTTATGACAGAAAACTATCATAATCCTCTATACTACACAGTTTTTATACGTTACTGTAGTTTATTATTGCTCCATTTTAAATTGCTTCAGTTTGAACAATGGAACATTAAAATTGCATTGACGTTTTTAGCTTTGTACTGTACTTAATCTCAAACTATTTCTTGTTCCACTCTAAATGCCCTGTTCTTGTCATTTTTCCATTCCCTTACTCGTAGGTTTACTCGCCAGCAAATGTGGTTACTAATCAAATTATAGCAAGAAATGTTTCACGTAACATTTCTAAACAGAAGATGAAATCTTACCTCAGTCTTGAATGCAGAAAATTTACTCATTGCAAATTTCTGTTCCCCTCCTTGATCTGCTTCATCTAGAATTAAGGAAGGCAGGGAATGGAAATGTTATCTGCAACCTAACCTTCTATCCCACTTCCTTGCTCTCTATAGCTTCATCTAATTTTAAAATCTCCCACTTTCAGTAACCCACACACCTGGATCTCATTTACACCTCATTACACACTTTACCTCGCTCTCTTCTAATTGTGCCTACAAAAATATATTCCTCCTGAAGAAAGTTACAGCTACTCATTCCTCCATTTCTTCCATTCCATATTCATCTATGTCTACCTCACTAAGATCATGTACAATACACCCACGCACCTCCAGAAAAAATTACACCATTTCTTTCCTATTCCTCTTTTCACTGTCGCACCATTTATCTTTAAACACATTGTTTACCATATATAATCTACTGTTACGATTACTTCAGAGATGGAAATTACCACATTGCGTATTTCATGCCTTGCTTAGGTTGCAGAGACGCTCACTTTCAAGGGATACAGAGTCCAGCCCTGGCCCACCCTAATGGTCCAACTATCAGCTATGACACCTCATCACATGACTTAAAAGCCACTCATTACACTTCACAAACGCCTTCAGAACGTAGCCATTAGAAATGTCGGGACCCACAAGAGTAAGTTCCAAAATGCAGGGACTGAATGGCCAAAAGAAAAAAAAAAAAAAAAAAAAAAAAAAAAAAAAAAGAGACATACTAACTTGGAGATGCCATTTGTCAGAATAGTCCCTTTTCACAGGAGGTATGGCAATCTGGAGTTGGTATATACCGATTCACGGGGCTTGCCCCCTGCCCCCCCCCCACACACACACACACAAAAAGTTTTAAGGAGAACAGTAGATTTTAGAGATTCGCTCTTCTCTTGTGTTTTCAGTAATTTTTTTTCAGGATTTGTCACTTCCAGTGCCGACGTTTCAATAATGAGCCCTTCAGAACAAAACCTTTGACTCAAAGCATGGTTACATACCAATAACAGAAGTACATCTTAAGGTTTCAGTTGTTCTTGCCAGGATAACAAACTTTGCAAAGGCAGGAACCGAGGAGCTAAATGGTTATGTGGTCTTAAGGTTATTTCTGGATGGGTTTTTGCCACATCTTCTATTTCTACATTAGTGGTCACTGTACATTATATCTGAAACATAGCTAAAACCATATGACTCTTCACAATTTCCAGCACTATCAACTATAAAAATAACAGAAATCATCCAGGCATTAATTAATGGTAGCACAGTAACTTGGTTAAAAAAAGTGTGCTTTATGTGCATGCATGTATATATTATACATACTAACATACACACTTCCCCCATCACAGTCTCTTCCTCCATTGTCACTGATCCCAATACTGATTACTACATAAATGCCGTGGAATAGAGTATCAAACTCCCCCAACCCAAATTAGTAATCATGCATCTTTAGTTCCCTTTTTCCCCTGGTATTCAAAAAATAACATCTCCATTTGTGAGACAAAGATCACCTGGCTTAACAATATTCAAAACTTACAACACTCCACTTTACCCAACCCTACACATGCTGTTAAAAATCCAAACACCCAGGCATCAAAACTTGTCAGACCTCTCTCCTCAGTACTGGAATAACCAATTCCCCAGTCAATGTGAACTCCTTCATAATTCTCCCTAACTCCATTGGTAATGCACTGTACTACCACAAATCATTCTGATATTTCAAAAAACCCACAGGCCAATCCTTCCCCTCTATCCAAGGAACATAGCCGGATACTTGGAGCTTTATTCCATCAACTGTTTTCTTCATGCTGTTACAAATAGAAGCACCACACATGCTTGAAGCAGACAAAGTACAAACAGACATTGGAACAGGTGTTTTACAGAGGCCATGCTCATGGGCAACACCCTTAGTCTACTCCACTTAAATATACAAACTCAGAAAATCTCATTGTACTGGGGAAAAGGAACAGCATGTTCATTTCTGCCATGCCCTAACACAATGAAACTCCGATCTCCACATAAGCTTGGGCAGTATAGCCTTGAGCAAAATGCGAAATAAACTCCACTGGGGACCTTGTTACAAACCCTAATGACGCTAGTCACTTTTTTTTTTTTTTTTTGCACAGTAAGAATATTGTTTATTATGTATATCCCCATTATTAAAATCATTTTCATGGGGATTTCTGCAGGAATCATAGGTATGTGATTATGGAACAAATATTTCAACATTGGAAGTCTAATAATAGTGACACACTACTAAAAAAACTCAAAACTGAAAAAAGAATCACAATTAAATCTAAAATACCTCAAAACAAAATTCTCTCCTAAATATTTACCAAAATTAACTAAAAGTAATCTTTAGACAAAAACAGCTTCATTTATCTCCTCAAACTGCAGTGTACAAACTACTCTCCTTCTCTGGATGCATTCAACTTTTACAAGGTCACTCTCCACTTCAAGTTTATTAAAGCTTCTCATCACTGCAGTTCTTCCAACATCTATAAAATTACCTTCACTGCTCTTCCGGCATTATGCTTACTAAATGGCAAACTATCACAGGTTCATAAGTACTATGCTAGCTGCCCTTGTCAGCCATTTTAAGCCTAGCCATTTAAGGTGACTGAATTAAACTTATCCTGTTTGGTGTTTAAATGGCCTTACCCACCCAAAGGTCAGTTATATCAAAAGTCTCTTTCCAACTAAACCTGAACACTATAGTCCTATTACCTTCCTTTCCCACTTCCTTTACCAAAGTTCTTAAAAAAAATTTAAGCAAATTCTTACCCACTCATTTTTCTGTATACATAACAATGCACAACATCAATGCTTTCTTCAATACCAACATTGCTCTACATATGCCCATGGACGTCATATATGGTAATACAAATGGCAACTTATAGGTATAGTGTTTGCAGACACAAAACAAGCATTCAATATAACTCACCATGCAGTCCTCCTTGCTAGGCTTTCTCTGCTTGCCTTTTACCAACCTTCAAATCATTTGGTTTCAGATCTATTTCACTGATCATATTACATTTCAGTAGAATACAGATTTGCCTACCCTGATTCCACCTCTCCTAACATTCTGGGTCACTCAGGGCTCACATCCATGTTTAATCAATGACCCGGCCCTTCCCCTTCTAACCTTCCTAATCCAAGAACCATGCTTCATAGAGGCCTCATTCTTCTGGGCGGACAAAAACTATGTTCAACTAATTTTATGAAACAAATTTTGTGACCCCAGTCTTTGGTTCCGCAACAAAAGTCACTATTAAATTGCATCCAAGACAAAACAATGACATTTGGTGCTCCATAAAGGACTATCCACTAATTCTTCCCTCGGAGGAAATGAGATTTCTCCCACAGACAAGTGCTATCAGCACACCAAAACCACTTTTTTTTTTAATTTCTGCTAGGGACTCTGGCACTAAATTTGCTAGATATGCAGTAGCCACATGCTCCTCCCCTTCCATCTGCAACCCAGACAGTATATTCATTCAATAAAATGGCCCAAAACAAAATCTGCAGATTTCTAAAGCTCTCTTGACATAAGTACACATCAAGGCTTACTTTTGTTTTCCACTAAAACTTCGTTACAAAGGGAACTTCCTTTTTTGCTACCTTCTACAAACTTTAAGTTAGATTTCTGCCTCCCACTTGTAAAAGCACTATTAACTCGTCACTGCTGTCGCTGAACTAAACACCCACATACCCCTAGGGCTGCGTAACCTTGAAAAAATGCTTACTTTCTATTACTGAAAGGCATATTTCTAAAAGCTTCCTTCAGCACTACAGAATTCTCTCCCTCCACAGATCCATAATCTTTTAAATTCCAAGTTTAAGAAACTTCTCTTCTCACAACTTATTACTTTTTCTCTCAGCAATTTGCTCACATTCCTTCTCGTTTTAAGGTCCTATTGAAATATTCAGTACAATTATTTTCAACTGTTACTGCCCAACAGCCTGATGGATGGATGAAAATGGCTCACCAACGAGATTTATAAATGACAAAATATATGCAGGTGTGTGCGCACACAAAATATGCATGGAGTCAGAGTGAACTTTTTTCTTATTAAAAGCAGTTGAAGCTCTAAATCAGCCAAAGGTAATTTAAAACAGCCAGTGCAGTACAATCTCCTCACTGCAGACCACTAGGCCATAAATGCTATGGTATAACAATCTCTTTTGTTTTTGCACAACAGACTGGATAACTTGCATCGCAGGTCAAGCTAACTAACAGAATAACTTGCTTGCCCTCTGCGAGCTAACAGAATAATTTGGATAAATAATTAACTTTCCTGATAAGCAATGCAATGAACTTGGATTAAAAAAAATTTTTTACAAAGACTAGTAAAAAATAGTAGTTTTCCACAAACAGGTAGTACTGTCACACTAAGCATGACAGCACTTCAGTCTGCCTCCATAAAACAGTTAAACGTTGTGTTGTTTTAAGATTATGAACAAGTTTCAACTACTCCTAGAAATGAAAGCACCAACTCTCAGAAAGGTATTAAGGAAAAAAGCAGACGGTAGAATAAAACAGTTGCACAGTATTGTTTTATGTATTTGTAGTTAAAGTAGACCTGTGTTTTATGTATTTGTAGTTAAAGTAGACAAACAAAGACTGCACCAGGAAGTACTACCCCCCTTCCTCAATGCTGCACTCCACTGTTTCAGACTGCACAATCAGAAGTTATACAGGGGTTAAATAAATGTACCCAATGTTCATTCGGTTACAGCTGTGCCGTTAGTATTCCTACATCCCTACTACCTGCAGTGTTTCTATAAATCAAGTTAACATTGCTAAACCAACACAACTCAAACCATACTCACTAAGGCTTATACATTTCCAAAAAGACTAAAGTACAGTTGTGTACACTTAACACAAATGTAGATGTTAGAGTGTATTCAGCGTTGCTGTCATCATCTGTGGGGTTATACCTGCTGTGGTAGCCCTCGGCCGGCCCGAATACCAGACTCAATGGGTTTTTTTTGCGTCCGCTGCAGTCACCTGTAGTCTGATGTCAGGTCATCAGTGCTATAACACAAGGCAGCCAACATCATTACATCGGTTTTTCTTGCCCTAACCCATCAGAAGCACAGGGAAATAAGTTAAAGTGGCCCTGGTGGCCAAAAGCCACCGTGGGAAGCTTATGTCCCCTTAGGGGAAGATGCTATATGGGGGATGAAGGGAGGGAAACTAGGACTGCAACAGTGAATACATTCAAACATCTACATTTATGGTAAGTGTACACAACTGTACTATGTTCTTCATGTTTCACTGTTGCAGTCATCACCTGTGGGAGGATTCCCAAAGCTGAGGAAAGGTTAGAGTCCTAGGCATGGGTTAGCAGGCCCTGCAGAACTGCAGAGGCAAACGTTGCCCAAGACTTAGAAAAAAAGAGGTAGGTGGCAATGCTTTGTAAAGGTATGGTCAGAGGTCCAGGTGGTAGCTTCCAAGATGTCCCTGGTGGGGTCTCCTCTGAGGAAGGCTGCGGAAGTGGAGGCTGCTTTAGTGGAATGGGTACAGATAGACTTGGGGGGAGGGGGTCCCATGTAGTCTGTAGCAAAAATGGATACAGTGGGATATCAATTTGGAAATTGTTTGTTTGGAAATGGGCTTCCCCTCTGCCCCAGGGGCAAAGCAGACAAGTAGTTGGCCTGTTTTCCTGAAAGGTTTAGTGTGGTCCAGACAGTATCGGAGTTGTCTGTGCACATCTAGCGAGTGTGGAATTCTTTCCCCCTTGTTTTGAGGGTTGGGAAAGAAAGTGGGTAGGTGTATGGCCTGGTAGAGGGTCACATCAGATATCACCTTGGGCATAAAGGAGGGGTCAAGTCCTCAGGGAGACCCTGTCTGCATGGAAAATGATGAAAGGTTCAACAACCATAAGAGCCTGAAGCTCCGATAACCTCCTGGCTGAGGTGATAGCTAGTAGGAAGGCAGTCTTCCAGGAGAGGTATTTCAATTCTGTAGAAGCTGCAGGTTTGAAAGGAGGTAAGGTTAGTTTTTCTAGAACATAACTCAGGTCCCAGGGTTGAGTGGGAGGCCTTCTGGGAAGTCTGGTGTTAGGAAGCCCCTCTAAGGAATTGCTTAAATCAAAGGATGAGAGAAGAGGGGTGGGTCTGAATTGAAATGGGCAGAAATGGCTGAGGCATGGATCTTAACAGAGGAGAAAGAGAGGCCGCTATTAAGCAACTCTGCTAGGTAATCCAAGATAAGAGGGATGGAAGGATGGGAGGTACTGGCCCCTTTGAACTGGCTTCCAGGAGCAGAATCTTTTCCATTTTCCCCCATGTATGATTTTCTGTTGCTGGGCCTTCTGGCCTCTGATGTCTAGGACCAGTTTGCTTAACAGGGACTCCTTGTTAGCTTTTAAGGTACAAGCCATGCAGAGAGATTGAGAGTCCAAGTCTGGGTGCAGTATCTTCCCCCATCCCCTGGGTCAAGAGGTCTGAGATCAGGGGCAGCTGCTTGGGGGGGCTGTAAGGTCAGGCTGCACAGTAAGGTGTACCAATGCTGTCTGGGCCAATCTGGAGCAATGAGGATGGCATTTGGTCTCTCCTCCCTTATTTTTATCAGTACCTTGGGAATAAGGGGCAAAGGAGGGAATGCGTACACAAAGAGGGAGTTCCAGGGGAAGATCAAGGCATCTACCTTCCACGCTAGGAGGTGATGCTCCCTGGTACAGAACTTTTGCAGCTGGTGATTGAGGTGCAAGGCAAAGATATCCACTTCCGTAGTCCCCCACTCCTAAGTGATTTACAGAAAGATTTCCCTGTTGAGCAGCTGTCATTCGTGGGGGTCCAGTAGGTTTCTGCTTAGGTGCTCTGCCAGGGAAGTTGTTGACCCCTGGTAGGTATTGGGCAATTCGGTGTAGACCCATGAAGGTGGCTGTAAGCCAGAGGCTCATGGCTTGGGCAATTAGGTGTAGACCCATGGAGGTGGCTGTAAGCCAGAGGCTCATGGCTAATCTGCACAGGGGGCAAGACTGGGTCCCCCCGGTTTGTTGATGTACCATATAACTGTGGTGTTGTCTGTTTTTATAAGAACCCCTGGCCTGAGGTGGGGTTTGAAAGATGTCAGAGCCTTTTGTACTGCCATCATTCTTTTCTGATTGATGTGCAAGTGAAGCTGCTGGGCATCCCAAAAACCTTGGGTGCACCTGCCTGCTAGGTGAGTGCCCCAAACAAACAGTGTCTGAGGTGTCAGTGGCGATGATCTGGCCATTAGGGCGGAGGATGAAGGGAAGACCCTTGTTCCTGGTACAGGTCTCTGCCCACCAGAGAAACTCGCCCCTTATACAGGAGATCAGAGAGAGGGAGGTCTCTAGGGACAGAGTGCTGGCACCAAAGGTTCTTTACACACCACTGAAGTTTTCTCATGTGAAGCCTGAATGAGAAGGATGCAAGATGCCATGTATCCCAGGGCTTGCAGGAACTTCCTTGCGGTGAAGTGACTTCTTTGAGACAGCTGGGTAAAGTCAAGTAGAGACGCAGGAAGTTCTGATTTTCTGGGGACAGAAAGGCCATTTGGGATGCTGTGTCTAGCAGGGCTCCCAAGAAAATGATCTTCCTGGTGGGGTTTAGCTTTGATTTCTTCTCGTTGATGGTGAACCCTAGGGAAGTTAGGGGAGATTTGACAAAAGAGAAGGTCTTGGAGCAGCTTTTCTTTTCACTCTGCCTGAGTGAGGCAGTCGTCCAGGTAAGGGTAAATCTGTATATTTCTTTGTCTGCAGAATGCTATGGCCAGGGCCAAGCATTTGGTGAATACTCTGGGTGCAGTAAATAAGCCAAAGGGCAGCGCAGAGAACTGAAAGTGTTGTGAGCCTGCTCTGAAGCGCAGAAACTTCCTGCAGGATTCCTTGATGGGGATGTGGGGGTAGGTATCTTTTAGATCTAGGATCACTAGCCAGGCATTTTTTGTTAGCATAGACAGCAGCTGCTGCAAAGTTAGCAGTTTGAATATGGGGACCACCAGGGAGGTGTTCAGAATGGAGAGATCCAGGATGGGACACCAAGTGCCCTCTTTTCTGGGAACAAGGAATAGTCTGAAATAAAATCCTTTGTCTGTTTGATCTGAGGCTACAGGTTCTACTGCCCCTGGGATATGAAATTTTGTACCAGTTTCAATGAATATGCCCACTGATTTGGAGGCAAGTCCAGGTACACTCTTGGAATTGGGAGTCCAGGTACACTCTTGGAATTGGGAGTTTGCTGAAAGAGAATTTGTATCCCTGAAAAATTATCTTTAAGACCCATTGGTCCTTTGTTACATAAAGCCAATTCTTTTTTGAAGAGGGAGATCCTTCCTCCTAGTTTTTGATGAGTGAAGGGAGGGCAGAGGGAGGAGGGGGAGTTATTGTGAGTGTTTGCCATAGAAGGTTGGCTTAGAACTTATTCTTATCTACATATGAAAATTTTTTTTTATATATATTTATGAGAAATGTTTTATTATTTTTATATGTGCATACTAAATATATATTGCTGCTGTTATTTATATATGTTTTTTTGATTGTATAAGTTTAATTTTGATTGGATCTGTGAGAATGAAAGTGCATGACACTTTGTTTTTGTTAGATGTTTAGTTTTTCAGAAATAGTTGTGTATGGTTTTAATGATTAATTTCCATGATGTCATAATGACTTATCAGATGCTTGGGTTGTAAGAATTTTTGAAAAAGCTATAAAGGATGAGAGAGTTGTGAATTAATTATGTTATGTCTTGGAAGTCTGATGAAGCGTTTATTACAACATGAAAGCGCTTACTTATTATCTGGATCCTGTACCTGCTTTTAACTTGGATTAAATAGTGTTATAAAACAGCTGTGGCAAGCTTCTTCTGTCGTTTTTATTGTTTCTGCATTTTGTTTCCGAAGAAGCACCTTGCTCAGGACTGACGGGATATATATATTTTTAGAATTTGTTGGCTTAGAACTCCCTGCCTTAGAGATGGAAGTGGTCCATTGTTTGCTTCTCTGCTGGCCCTGGGATAGAGGCCTGGATGGTCTGTTCCTGCGGGGCTTACATTGCCCCCGTCTGCTAGGTGCAGGGAAGGCCCAGTGCTTAGAGGGAAAGTTCCTGCTGAATCTGCAGGGTTGTACCGGAAAGAAATCTTACTGTTTGCACAGATTTTGCTTTGTCATCCATCTTTTTAAGCACTTCTGCTTTGTCCCCAAACAAGCGCTCCTTATCTAGGGGTGCATCAATAAGTTTAGATTTGACATGATCAGGGAGAGGTTGTTCCTTCAGCCATGCATGTCTCCTAACAGATCCTGTCACTCCTGCCTTGCTAGAGCATCATATCCACATTGTAATGTGTTTGGCAACTTGACAAGCAGTAAATCTGCTAACTCTTGAATTGGCACAGGAAAAGCAGCAATTCTTTGTTTTAATAGTTCCAAAGTGTGTTGTTGATATTTTAACATATGGAACTGACAACTGAGTGATCGGTTAGCTAAGGTTGCAGAGGTATATAGCTTTTACCCCATTTGTCCAGAGCTCAAGTCCTTGTCAGAAGGAAGAGGATTTCTGGCAGAACTAGTCTTACCTCCTTTAGGTCCCTGTGTAATAACCTCTGGGTCTGCAGCAGGATTTCTGTACAAGTATTTGTGAGAATCTGGTACTCAGTACCTGTCAGGTTTACTGGGAGCAGGAGGGAGGGCGTCGGGGGCTAAGCTGGATTCATCATCCACCACTTCTAAAACAGGGGGGATGGCCAGGGGTCTGTGCTGAGGCAGGTCCAGAAACACTCCAAGTCTTTTCTTAGACTGTGGGAAGTCCTGGGATTCCCATCGAAAATGTTCCCTGAAGGAGTGAAGGGTTTCAGTGCAAAAAAAGAGCCCCTTGGAAGCCAGTGCATGCTTAGTGGCTCTGGACCAAACCAAGGCAGAGACAGCTAAAGGGTCGGAAGATGAAGATTTCTGCGGCATACTGGACTCCGAAAGAGTCTCTGTAAAGGTCTGTGTAGATATCGAATCGGACATCAGGGGCTGCGAAAGCGCCTCACTGAATTCCAGAGAACTGACTACCTGCTTAGCAGTCGTAGCCTCGGAAGGCTTAGCCTTGTGTGGTCTGTCTCCATCTTTATCTCTGTTTTTTCAGAATATCCACAGATTGTTGGCTGACGGATGCCATATCGGAATACGAATGTGAAGATGGAACATGAAAGTAAACTGTCTACAAAAAGAGCTCTACAGCGAATGGTTCTTGCATTAAAGAGGGCACAGAACTGGCAACGGGTGACGTCGTGGTCTGGGCCTAAACAAGTGACGGAGGAAAGTCTTGGTGTGGGATCTGCTTTGCACAAGCGAGACAATTGTTAACTTTTTCAGACATCGGTTAGTGCAAAAAAAAAAAAAAGATCCCCAACAGGGTACTTAGCTTTAGATGTTTTCAGCTGAAATTCAACTTCTGGTAGCGACCAACCAACGCTCATGCAAACTGCTTCTGCTACAGGCTCCACGGCAAGAAAGATTGATGTAATGACATTGGCTGCCTTGTTTATAGCACTGACAACCTGATGTCAGACTACAGGCGACTGCAGTGGACGCAAAAAAAATGACGCTGGTATTCGGGCCGTCCGAGGGCTACCACAGCAGGGATAACCCACCGGTGATGACTGCAACAGTGAAACATGAAGAACATCTGCACTGCGTGCAAAGTGGTAACAAGAATAAAGGAGAGAATAGCAACATGAAAGCAGGTGCAATCCTTAAAACAATTGTTTTTTAATACCACACATACAAACATATGCACAATTAAATGACAGGGAACAATTCAAGGCACTAAAATTTCTCACTCATCTACTAACCAGAGACCATGTGAACTAGGGAAGAGGTCTCAACGCTTTAAACAAGTAATGTCATTAAAAATATATATACACATCTCCAGGAAGTCATCTGAAGACTCCAGTCAGTCACCCACATTTAAAATACAGCATTTTGGTTTTGAAGCTTAACCTCTGACTGCACCACTGCCCTAACCAAATTTTACACCAGTGTCCAGACCTAACCACTCTGTTCTAGTCGCTCAGCACAACTTATTGTACTGCAATCCCAGTTCTTTGAAAGCAGTCCATTAAACACCTACTATTCAGTACAAAACCGGGTGAGAAAGTTGTACTGAAAACAAAAACACATACTTTCCTGTTCCAGATCACTCAGCAAAACACGATCTCCATGTTAGTGACTGTAAACTTACAGCTACTACATTCTTGGGCTTAGATCTAAAGAAAAAAAATCCCCTCTAATGGGAACAGAATTCAATGTGCACTAAAGTTATATAGAGAAAGGCAGATGTATGCAAAGCAAACCACTTTATCATCTTCAGAATTATGTTAAGATTTGCAGATCAAGCTTTTAAAAGGCCTCCAAATCATAAAGGTTTGGCTTGCTACTATGCCTCAACAAAAAACACCAAACAAACTCTAAATGAATAAACTGGAGATGGGATCTTTTGAAAAGGGAAGCAACAAACTTCACAGAAATAATTGGAATTTGTTGGAACAATATTTACAGAATAATGTACAGGAGGAGCAGCGAGGTTTAAAGGAAGGTAGGAATTCAGCAAATTATTTAATGCTGGAGTGAACTGTTGAAAAGAAAATGTATGAAAATGAAAAACTTTTTGATACGTCACAGTCTTTGTTTTTAACACCTTTATTAAATTGTTTAAACAGTATAAAAACTCTACTGAAAAATCAATGCTAAAGTAAGCCAGGATACTATACCTCTCAATCTGTTAGTACAAGAAATCCTGACAAAAATAATAAATGGGTAGGACCCAATATCTGGGACAGAATTTAAATATTGCACATAGAACGTCGCAAGAACAAATTCTACTTTACATGAAGTATTAATGTCTGATGTACTGACTTCAGTCATCATGATTTGTCAAAAAGCCTCAAACTTCAGGAGGAACAGATGAAAAATATGAAGCATCTGGACATTGAGAAAATCTGGACAGTTAAAAGATATGCAGGGTATGTATCCTTACTTCAAATGGTAACTCCAGGAAAGAAGTGAAATTAATCTGGCCAGTTTCTAGCCATACACTTTTGATCAGCATAACCTAAAAAGTATTATTTTACTTAATACTGCTCACAACAAAGCTGCACCCCACTTCACCATGGTGTCCTAATCACAAACAAAATTTCAGCAACTGATGGTGCAGGACCTTAGATTGACCTGTTGCTGTCGTCCATTTCTCCTGTCAGCCTCTGTGTCAAGCCAAACATACACATGAATATATCAAGGAACCCATACCCAAGGGAAAAAAAATAATACAGCTGTGTAAGAATGTAGCACATTACAGTTGCACATTCTAAACTGTTGGGTTATCTCGCCAAGTGACCTGGATGTCCAGCCGGGGTACAAAAGCTAAAACCTTACACAGGTCCATTTGTCTAACATATGACCTAACCCCATAGGCATAAGGATACATAAGCAGACATATGAGAATATAAAAGGGTGGGGGAGTACTGCAACAGTGATCAGTAGGACATGTACACAACTGCACTATTTCCCTCCTTCGATCCCTGCTGTAGTACTTGAAACTGTTGGGGGTTTCTAAAGCTTAAAATTTAGAATGGGTGGATTAAATCAGACATAAGGGAACTGTCAATCCACAGAGAGAACAGATGGCAGAGGCCCCAAATCATGAGAAAGCATCTACTCTATGATGATTAATGAAAGCGAGCATAGAAGTCCAAGAGAGGCTGCTTCTAGAACAGCACTGGAATCAACTCCATTGTAAAAAGATCCACAGGAGGCAACCGCTTGGGTGGAATGGATTTTAACCAGAGAAGTTACGGATTTACCACAGTGGACACAATAAAAGGAAATGATTCAGAAATCCAGTTAGTAACAGTTGCTTACAGATGGGGTTACTCAACTTGGCCTCCTGGAAGGAAAAAAAACAGTTGGTCAGTTTTTTTAATGTCTTTTTTATCCAAGTAAAATCTGAGCTACCTGTGTGCATCCAGAGAATGAAGGATTCATTCACCCTTTTTCTGAGGGTTAGGGAAGAAGGCGGAAAGATTTATGGGCATAGTTAAGGGACAACTCACTGACCACCTTATAGGATGCACTGGCTTTCAGAAAAAAAACATAGTTATGAAAAAGGAAGGGAGGTGAAGCCATAAGGGCTTGAAGCTCAGAAATGATTCCAGCAGAACTCAAGGCCACTAATAGAACTGTTTTCTACCATGTCATTGCCCTGGGAGGGAATGTAAACTGCTTAGGAGGGACAGGTTTGCTTTTATGACCTGTTTTCAAGCTAGAAGAGCCAGTCTTCATAGCTGATAAGATCTGGTCTCCCACTGCTCGTTTATATATCTCACATGATTGGCATGTTGTCCGTGAAGATCCTGAGGGAAACAGGAGTCCATAAGTGGGGGAAGATTTGCAGGGACTGAATTAGAGCCCTCATTTCTTTAATTTGGGGTCCACTCCCCTTGGACTCTTATTCAACCTGTCCAGGTCTCCCAACCCAGATCTGAAGCATGTGTGTGAAGCTACTGTGAAGACTCGACTACTTGAAAGGCCTGGGTTAAGCTTTTCTCGAGATATCCTCTCCCTTCCAAGGAGAAAATTTCAGTGGTTTAGTGGTATCTGGGTGTCCAGATGATGACAATGAAACCAGAGAGATTTTAGGTACCAATGATCTTTCTCATATGAAGTCTTGAAAAAGGAACCATGAGGATGGACACGGCTATACACCCCAGGGCCCTAATATCTTCCATGGAGGATAGGACTGAAGGAGCAGAAGGGACTGAAAACACATGGAGAGGACTGGAACTTTTTGTGGTAGGAATAGCAGCATGTCTTAAGCCTGCAGCCTAGAAATACCATGCCTTGGACAGGGTTCAATGCAGACATTTTTGAATGCATGATGGACCCCAGACTCTAAATGAGGATAGCAGAGATGCTTTAACAGGACTTCCTAAGATGTCTGTATTAGCAGGTCATGGAGTCCTGGAATATTTGAATTCCCAGAGCTCTGCAAAAGAGCATAGCCAAGGGCATTTTGTGAAGACCCTGGGTGCTGTAGATAACCCAAAGGGTAAAGCAGAAAACTGAAATGATATGAACAAGCCAAAAATATAGCTTCCAGCAAAGATGAATGAGATGTGGAGATGAGCCTTTCTAGCATCATTGGATTTGAAGGATGCTTATGGAAAATGTAAGGGAGGAGAGTTTGCAGAGACAGCAATTTGAAAAAGGGCACCTTCAGAGTGTTGACATAAAACAAATACAGCATGGGCCTTCACTTTGCTTTTCTGGGCACCAGAAAAATTCAGAAACAAAACCCTTTTCCTGCACACTGTTGGGGCACAAGTTCTACTGTAACTTGTTGAAGAAGACCTTGCAAGATAGAAGGCAAGAGATTTAACTGGTTGGGAGGGAGTGGTGGGATACACATGAAAGGTGCACTCTCCCTCCATGTCATTTTGCAACCTTGTTGAATAATGGACAGGACTCATCCGTTTGAAGTTTTGATCTTCCAAACAGAAAAAAAAGAGATGAGATTATACTATCAGAGAAAAAAATGAACATAGGGAGACTGAACTGGGCAAAAAACAGTCAGGCCAATTGGTTGGGAGAGAGAGTTTTCACAAATTTGAGTCTCTGGCAGGTTTATCCTGAAATCGCCAAGTATTTTTCTGCCCTTCTGTATGGACCTAGGGCCCCTGCAAGAAAGGATGTGGGCTTAGCTGGGTAGTTCTTTTGAGAACTGGGAACAAAAGTGAGAAAAAAATTATTTGAAATCCTGCATTATCCTTCCTTGTTCTTGTAAAGATTTAAAACAAGTTGGCAGCCCCAGGGACAAATGGGAGACCCATTTTATGAGGGGAATCCAAGAGTTTCGCCCTAATATCCTCAGGAAGGGACCAAGAACAAAGTTATGCAAATCTTCTGAAAATGCTCTGGATGAAGCTTCCACTGCATCCACTGCATCATAGCTTCACTTAA
>NC_056739.1:326995242-327047742 GCF_019279795.1 Protopterus annectens | reverse complement strand
AGAGCTATGTGCACTTAGATATCCTATTCTGACCACTGGATGGTACTGTTATGTCAATACATATTGACCAGACTGCAAAAAATCTGTACTACAGACTCCTTTTTTCAAATAGAAGTGCACAAAACTGAATTCCCCTATTTGAAATAAACATAGTGTAAAAGCAAAGACTGCATTCACAAATGAACAGTCAGACATTCCATGTTTTACAGAGGCATAACAATGACACTTTAGATGACTATACTCATTTATTCAAGGATTAGAAAGCTTACCTGGAGTATATTACATACAAAATAAAACTTGATACAGTGCTCTTTTGAGGCTCATAAAATTACCATAACATTCAGAAGTAAATTATAACAGGAACTTTAGAAAACGGGTCATTTTAAGAAAATGGAGAGGTCATTATAAAGAAATAGTTTAAGTTATCATTAAGAAGCACTTGAAGCTAACAAAATGGGTACGATATATAGTCATAGTTGTAAAGAAAGATAATTGGTATTGCTATAAATAAAGTTATCAGGAGAGTATTACCCATTATTTTCAGTTGAAGAGGTTTCAAGAATACAAAGTACTAAATTATTTTTGTACTAGATCCAACCAGGGTTTCCATCAGATAAAAAAGACAGATGAATTAAAAAAAAACTCTAATGGCATACCAATATGCAAAGTACAGATGCCTTAGACTTCAGTTTAGTATTCCATCAGCAGCAAAGATATTCATTCTAATGTGCTGGTGTCTCAAAAATTGTAGGGTTTTGTAGATAATGCAAACAATTGATCTGCTAGTGTGGGCTTAGACACGGACAAGATTGTGAGATTACTATACTTCAAAATATTTTAAACAGACTAAGACTAAGTTAGTAAGACTATTATGAAATACATGAACAATATTCTAATGTCAGTGGAAGTGAAAATAATAAAGGAAAAATCCAAGCAGTAATGTGAATATAAAGACCAGAAGATATGCTAGCATTATGGAGTACCTTGCAGAGGTTGCACTTTGTGGGTGTGGGTGTATGCATGTCTGAAAACTGAGTCATGGAATCCTGTTAAAGGTAGATAAAGTCTGGGATTTCAGCTTTGGTTACAGAGTTTTGAAGCACTCAGAAAATCATGTTCAAGTAGTGTGATGTTAACCTTCCTGAAATGTCACAAACATCTGTTAACACCATTTCTAGTTCACTCCTTTGACTTAATTTCTATCTTGATGCCTCCTTTTTCTGTTACTTAAACTGCTAAGCTGTCTTAAGCCAGCACTTGCTAGCCAGTACATACTTGTTCAGAACTGTAAAAAAGACATCTTAAAAGGTGAAACAAAAAAAATTATGTATTCATGAATAATATTATTTCCATTAGTAAAATGTCAGATAATTAAATTAGAAAATAAATGCTTTACCATATATTTCCAGTGTAAAAATTAACTCTGGTCCTCAGCTTGTCTTCTGCTGAAATACTGGTAGAAGTTATCAACTAAAAGACTGGAAAATTCATGTCTGCATTAGATGTATAGCTGAAAACAGTACTATTCCACATTTTTGGGTCAACAATTTTAAAACCACGTCACCTTCCTTCTTTAGGAATGCTGTTTAAGGTTTTGTTACTTTCTGAATGGAGTTACTTCCCTGTGAACCATTTTCAGATCAAACAAAATTTTAAGAACTGAAGTAATGACGTCTTGAGTTTTGTCATTGTAGAGCTGCACAACCCCCTACCTTCCACAACTAAGAAATATATCACCACAGCAGTCTCTCATGGTAGGACAGAACTATTATCTCAGTGCTATTTGTATGTGTATGCTGCAACAAAAATCAATACTCATTTCACTTGTAGGCAAGCAGCATATTCAAATTTAATAAACATGGGGGATGTCACTGCCCTTCTTATGCCAGTAAAGTAGTGAGTAGCAATACTAAACTGGCTACTAGCCAACAAACCTCTGTTCCCTGTGAACTCAGTGACTATCTAGATTTTCTACTTGAGAACTGCCTCACAATCTGTCAGACCTCCACATTCCTAAACATACTATTTTGTCATTGTTAATTCCTCAGTGACCTTTGAGGCAGGATTCATATTTACCAGCTTATTCTTACAAAACTAACTGCACCTGACTTGGAAGATGCTCTTCAGTGTTTTGTCATAACTTTTTTTCGACACATGCTGGAAAGTGTGCTTGAAAATAGGTTCCTATCATTTCCTCAAAGAGGCGTTCCAGTGAACGCCTCTTCATCGGACTTGAAACCGTGAAATTTGAAAACATCGAACGTCCACATAAGAAATTTCTTTCCTTGGGAAAGCAATCACTTGGCCATCCTCGTCAGTTTGCTGTTTTCCCCACTGTAGTGCAATATTGGAGTTGGTATATTTAATTAGGGGCGTGTGGGGGGCACAGCCCCCTACTTTGTAGCGTTTGTGGTTATTTGTTGGTGTTTGCACGGCAAGCGATTTCTTTCCAAGGGAAAAAAATTGCTTATGTGGAGGTTTGATATTTTGAAAGTTCACGGTTTTAGGATAGATGAAGAAGCGCTCGATGGAACGCCTCTTCGAAGAAATATAGACCCCTTGAAAATATCAACAATGGATCAGATTTTGGAAGAAATATTAAAGGACAAGGTAATTTAAAAAAAATGTACATAACTACCTTAGCCATTCATGCTGCAATACATTTCCCCTTCTCAGAAAAGGGATAATTCAGTGCTGACCTGCACAGCCGCTTACTGCCACTGTAAAAGTGATGCCTAACAGTGAATTGAGTGATACTTAACCGCAGGGTCAGATAATCTCCCTGTATCCCCTACAAAATGTCATTTAACAGCAGATGCTACTTAGGCAGGCTTGTTACACAGATCAAAACCTGGAACAAGAGAAAACAATTGCCAAAATACGGAAGAATGGCTACAGTTGCACTGCTGTGCAAAAGAAAACACTGGATCAGATAACTAGATCTGTAATCACGCTAAATTTAAACTTGCAAATCTGTTGGCAGGTTGATGCATATATTTTTGTAGACAGAAGTGCCTAGTCATAATGCCTCCAAGTGGTTTATTGGCTTTCTGTCTCCGCATTCATTTTATGTAAAGCTCAAATGTACTTCCTCTTCTAAAGCTCCTTTGTGTAAAGGTGTCCTTCATGGTTGTGTTATCTCTCTATATATCAATAAATTTTCTTCAGATATTCCAAATCTTCCCATGTTAGCTTTTAAAAATAGTACCAGCTTTCAGAGTTTAACTTGCGCTGCAACAGTTGGCCATATCTTGATAAACTGTATTTTATGACGACATGTTGAACTGTGGTTAACTGCTTTAAAGGTATTAGAGCTTTTCTTCCTGGGCCTCCCTTCTCTAAACTATGCTTTGTTGGTGAACTTTTTTAATCAGTCAGCAAAGCACTTTTGTTACTTAAGCTAAGCAAGTGTATTTCATTTTTGTATAGAAGTGGTTATAGTGTGGAAAGACTAGTTCCCAGCCTGTTGCTGTGAACAGAGCCCTAGGGAGATGGTAAAAGATTGTATCCAGCAATCCAGTGATAGATTGTCATTTAGTATTCTTAATTTCTGTACTGTAGACTTGTAACAAATCATATCACCTTCAGTGTTTCAAACACTTGGATATTTATTTAGTTTAATTCTTATCTGTTTCGTGCATAGTTTTAATTAATATGCTGTGTCAGAGCACATGAATAATGCTTTTGTCTTCAGAAAGTTGCTGTGCCATCAAGGCACAGCAAAAAATAGCAGGGGTGTTTTTTTTTTTTTTTTGCTCGCTCATCCTGTCCAGTTTGTGATGAGGTAAGGCTGTCTTTATAACACTTGTAACAGCAGTGGCCAATTCATTTTGCATATGCTTACTGGCAGAGTACAGCTAGCCCTGTCAAAAGGACCAGTATACTTGTCATGTGCTGACTGCAGAGATCACAATCTTTCATTTGTAAGATGTTCCATGTAGATAGCTGAAGGGAAAAATTGCGTCATTTAGTTGACCACATGGACATTTGTATATTTTGCCACTTTTCTGCACAAGTGAAAAATGAGGAGATGAAACTTCAGTTAACCAGCTTATGAGGCATGAGTGATGAGAAATGAGTGCATACAGATGGTTTTCCCTACGTTGGCATAGTAGTGGTAGGAGTTTCCCCTAGAGCATCAGTGCTTCACTGGATTCTCAGTTAACTTTTTCCTTCATTCCTAGAGCTGTAATTTGGATGACAGGCTGATTTTCTTAAATCCCCAGGAGGCATGCATACAGATTATACAGCCAGTCAACATTAGGAATCTGAAAATTCAGACTACAGTAGCCTTGATTTTTTTTTGTACATTTCAAATTATAAAGTAGGAGACCTATTATTTTCTTACACGTTTTATGCGAAACCAAGGCATACTTGTATGGACAAGTTTAAAAGTTGTTATCCTGAACTCAAGTCTTCAGGAGTAGATTACTGCTTTGTTCACAACATGTAATATGGCAAGCTGTCCTAAACTCTGCAGGAGACTGTTTCAGTCCCTGGCACATCACTGTGCATTATTTGTGGTGCTGAGAGTCACGGATACAAATTCACGGCAAATTTTTTTGCAAGATACATACTAGTAAAACCTCCTTTAAAGACATTCTTTTTGTGTAATTGTCCACTTTGTCCCTTTTCACAGGAACTAATTTTTATACTGTTAACATACCAAGCAAACAAGACAAGGCAGTTACAACAGTCATTTTACTGGACCTGTGATTACTTACTTTTCCTATATATATGTAATCATCTTATAAGGAGTGCAGAAATGGTTGCTCCTTGTCTTGTTGTTTGCTTTATGTGCACAGCCTTCTTGGCAAAACTACATTTATTTCAATGCCATTGTTATGCTGATTTCATTAAAAAATGGAAACGTATTCGCAGTAGGAATTTGTATGTACAGATGTACTAAGATTACACTCCATAAGAAGCAAATTGAGATATCATTTACATACATTCGGCAGTTACTTTTTATACACTGAAAGCTGCATAGAGTTCTAACCAAGAATAAATGCTAGGCTAGATTTCTACAAATCCACAGGGACATTAGGATGCCAGGAGCTGACGATAACTACATAAACAAAGGGATGCTTAAAACTGGCAGCACTATAAAAAATATGCAGTTTGTAGTGTTTCTATCATTCCACATGCCAAACTCCTTTTAGAAGGATGGAAAAATACCCCAGTAAATGCAAAGGATTTTTTTCCCTTTAATAAAACTATAGCGTCACTGTTAGTGTTTCTTATCATATTATGATGACATGGATTATCACAATTTAGTTACCCTAGTTTAATGGGCCATTCTAGGTAAGTTAACTATACTGCTTGTATGAGCTAACTAAAGTACCAGTGCATGACTATTAGGTAACTAACAAGTCATAAGGGATTACTAGACTAACTGCTCTAGTTGCCCTTTAAAAAGTCTCACCATGTTTGGGTTTAGGTGAAGGAGCACTTACAAGCTGCCTCTGTCCAACAGGGGCACAGGTGGCATATTTTCAATTCTGTAATGAGAGATAAGAAATGGACAAGCCATTATCTGTCAAAGCCCATTAGTGTTGGTACAGGAAGAAAACGTAATCCATGACCACAATGTTTAGGTGGATGCTGACTGTTCTTTGACTAGACTAATACACAGGCCTAGAATTGTGTGTGTAGGGGAAACACTAGTACCTGTGACAGAGTTCAGCTTTCTTTCAGTTATGTCCTACTATAGAGGAAGAATCAGAAATAATTAATATACAAAGCTAACTAGCATCTGCTCTTTCAAAGTATGTGCCAGTTTCACTCTGTAGAGCCATTTTTTTGGGGGGTGCATGGCCACTTTGGGTCTAGCT
Organism: Protopterus annectens; assembly: GCF_019279795.1. Classification (NCBI taxonomy): domain Eukaryota; kingdom Metazoa; phylum Chordata; order Ceratodontiformes; family Protopteridae; genus Protopterus; species Protopterus annectens. The sequence goes on along the minus strand of NC_056739.1, from coordinate 327,041,908 downwards.
GGTGCAGTGTGCACAACTGTGGAGTGTTGGGCAAGGGTTTAACGTCACTAGTTAAAACCAGATTCTCCTGCCAGCCCATCAGATTTTGAGTGCAGTTTTTCACCCACTTAAAGCTGAATATTCAAAATTACTGTTTGTGGAAAATTTTGGAACTTTTCACTACTGAAAAGCTTTGTTTATATATATTATTATATATATTTAAATCTGGAAAGCAGCATTCCGAGACCTGTCCTACTCTGGGAAATTTCTCAGGTGATCCCATGACTGAGGGAGGTTATCTCGAGTTGTATTGTGGTGACAGAAACAATGAGGTAGTTTTAGAGAGACAGACCCTGACTTCTCCTTGCATTGGATGAGTAAACATGAGTCTTTGTTTTACCATCTCAGCTGAGCTGCTCACAGTCTGTTTTAATATTGCAGCACCACTTGTCAGAGACAAACATTAAAATGCATCTGTGAATGCAGACTTTGGAAGTAAGAGAAGTTTTAGTCAGAGCTGTAGCTCTTTCCATAAGAAATTTAAGTCAACTTTAAAAAGTTTATATTAGGTATGTTTATAGATGAATATCCGGCAGCCATGGTGGTGCAGTGGTTAGCATTGTTGCCTCATAGTAAGAGGTTCTCCGGTTCGAGCCTCAGCTGGGGTGCGTTCTGTGCAGAGTCTGCATGTCCTCCCTGTGGTCGCGTGGGTTTCCTCCAGGTGCTCTGGTTTCCTCCCACATCCCAAAGGCATGCTGCAGGTGGATTGGAGTATGTGTGTGTGTGTCTGTGTGTGAAACTCCACTGCCAATTATGAGCAGACAGGTGATCCGCTGTGGCGACCCCTAACCGGGAAAAGCAAGAAAAAGAGGAAGATCATCATCTTTATAGATGAATATCCGTGTGTTTACAACCAATCCTTAAAAGCACCACAGAGGTGGTAAAACTGTTAGTCCAGGCAAGACCCCGTTAGCTTTTTCATTGGGAGCAAGTTTTTTTTTTTAAAGAGATTTGCATTGAAACTGAATGTTCACTGAAGACATCAATTTTATCTTAGGATGGACAGACCTTCATTAGCAGACTTCAACTTCTTGCCGTTTCCAGCAAATGTTGAGTACCAGTCCACAGTAAGTATATAAACTTTCTTTGCTGATAAAGACAGCTGACTGGAGATATTTCTAGCTTCTCCACTGCCTACCGCAAGCCATTATCACTTCAAACTTACGTGTGAAGTGTGAATCAACAAGTACATCTGGCGGTTCACACTTTGGCATAAAAATCCTTTAACTAAAATGCTACCATGTGAAATCAACTGCTTTCTAAATAAGCCTTTGCCAAACTGAATGAAAGTGTAAGAAGATGGAAAAGTAATCTGCCTGTGCAGCCCGAGGAACATTATGTGGAAAAAATGTTTTTTCTCTGCAGGGTTTACTCTGGGCATGTTTGAGAATATGTGGTCTACTCTACTTAGAGCTCTAGTACTATTTCACTAAGGTGTGGGAAATTTTCTAGCTCACTCTTCCAGTCTACCCATGTAATATAAGGAAAAGCCTGTGACAACTAAGTTGTCTTGCTAAAACTTACTTTAAGCAAGAATCTCTACATCTATGCAACTCTTTCCTGTAGGGTTATATGTATCTGTGTTAAAAAAATGCAGTCACTGGATAATAAAAAGCGTTTTTATTTCTTATTTAGATGGTACACTGTTTCTTGGTTTCTCTGTCTTCAGTTTTTAAGTCTGATAAATATATGATAATTTATCATTTATTTTTAAAAAAGGCTTTGTACCTTGTTGATGATATGACTGCCTTCCTACCATCTGTGACAGCAGACCTAGCTAGAAAGTTAATCATACATCTTCAGGAATAGGCAGTTTCTTCACATACAGGACTTAAAAACATTTCTCTCTGATGGGGAAAAAGAAAAAAAAAAATGGTTTCTGGCACATGTGGGAATTACTCATGTCTAAGCAGATTTGGAGATTCCAGCAATAAAAAACATTCAACACATTTTGCAAATATGACTTTTAGGGATTTATTGTCAGGATTGCCGAGTGGAGCACTGGTAGCAATAAATGCCACTGTTAATTTAGGCAATTCTCTTGGATTACTTAAACGAGTTTCTAATCTACATTACATATGTACCTGTGAAGACTGGTAGAGAAGGGGTGAAGGCTGCCAGCCTAGTCAAATAGAATTTGATACATAATTCTGGCATTTGTAAATATAAATATAAAATACAGGCTTGTTTCTTAAATGAAAGAAAACACTGTAAAATGTGAACTTCAGGATTGTAGCAACATTGCCGTCTGCTGTAAGGAAAACTAAACCAAGCATTTCAAATGTTCTTTGAAATTAAAATTATGTTTTGTATATCCTTTGACATTAGAATTTGGAGTTCATGAGTCTGCATCCTGCCTGTTGCTGACCAGAATTTACATATGGAATGTCCTTTATTGCTCCAAGTGTAAAAGAATGTAAATGCAGTTTCGGTGTGGCCTGGGAACCAAGAAAGAGTAAACAAATTATGTAATGTTTTATCAGAACTGCAGTTTCAATTTAAACAGTGAGAACCAGAGATTATTAAGCATTTTCATCTTGAACATATAACCTACAGCACTGCCTGTTGTTTTAGAAGTATGTTTATTGTAGTAACAGCTAGGAAATTAACTTAAGTGTTTTCTGTTATGTCAGAACGGTACTACTGATAGTTTCCGTGTGATCTCTGAACTCTTGAGTAGCACTGTGTTTTAGTATTGTCGTGTTTTAATTATTTATTATTAAATATTTTAAAACCTCTCAACTGTGGCTGGTTTGTGTAGAGATAAGTTAGCTCTAGAGTACATTGCATATTTATAGAGATTACTGTCCAAGCCTCTTCTATAGCTTTAGCCCTGGGCTATACTACCAAGTGGATAATAACATTGCACAGTAATAATTGGACACCCTTTTAAGGGCCTTTGGGTAGCTGATGGTGGCAGTAATTACTACCATATAGTCTGGGTAAAGGGACACAGCTGGAGAATCTGTGTCAGCCTTTCGCAAAAGTGTCTGTGAAGTTGTATAAATACTTATTTCAAAAAGTGTGTGTCAGCTACCTGGGCAGGGACACGAAGCACTGGTGGGACAGAGAGGGTACTGGAGATTAGCTTGCCAGCTAGGCTGAGATCTGGACCCTATAGCTGTGCCAGTGGGGAGTCTTATTGAGGACCTGGGGAGCAAGGGAGCAACCAGCCCCAGACTGACTGATCTCTGTGTGCACTTAGGGGAAATTGTACTTTACTGTGTGGATTTGTTATCCTTTTCTCTTATACGAGATGCCCTCTCTGGTGTTAGTGGTGAGAATTGAGGCTCCTTGATTGCTGGGCCAGGGCACGGCCATCACATGTGGTTTGCAGTGGTGGGATCCACTTCACATTTGTGGTGGTGGTGGATATCCACATCACATATTAATTACTTGGCAAATACCAACTGGCTTGTAGTGGTCTGGGTAGAGTGAATCCTGTAGCTTATGTACAATGATCTCTGAAGGTGTTTTGTACTCTAAAAATCAGCCATGCAGTGAAAACTCAGAGTTCAGATCACAATTGTTTTATTTCTTTTTTTAGCTTAGTCAGTCAGGTGAGCAGGCATCATGTAAGCAGAGGAGTATGGAAAGCTGACAAGGAGCCAGCTGGTAGAAATGTGCCAGGCTAGGGGACTGGTGCATGGAAACCTGACTAAGGCAGACCTGATTGCAGCCATGGTTACAGCTGCATCAGAAAATAGCATCTAGGATGACGATCAGACTGGCAGTGGAGATACAAGATCCTCGGAGAATGGACAGCTCAACCTTTCTGCGGTGGACTTAAAAATCCAGCTGGAGCTAGAGAGACTTGAGTTGGAGACCAGGCATTTGGAGATAGAAGCTGAAGAAAAGGAGCGTCAGAGGAAGCACGAGAGTGAAATGCTGACTCTTCACCAGAGTCATGGAGGTAATGGGAAGGGAGTAACTGGACCCCAGAAGCACAAAAGGTCAGTAAATTTCTTCCGCAATTTAAAAAGAGAGGAGGATCACTTTGATAGTTTCATTCATATATTTGAGAGGATATGCAAACAGTATAGTATTGACCAAAGGCTCTTGGTAGAAAAGGAGCGTCAGAGGAAGCACGAGAGTGAAATGCTGACTCTTCACCAGAGTCATGGAGGTAATGGGAAGGGAGTAACTGGACCCCAGAAGCACAAAAGGTCAGTAAATTTCTTCTGCAATTTAAAAAGAGAGGGGGATCACTTTGATAGTTTCATTCATATATTTGAGAGGATATGCAAACAGTATAGTATTGACCAAAGGCTCTTGGTACGGTTCCTTACCCCCTTACTCCATGGGAAAGTTGCAACTTTTCTTTCAAAAATGCCTGACTCTTGTCTGTTTTGACTATACTGCTGTAAAAATATGTCTTAGAATGTTTTAAGCTAACACCCGAAATGTACAAGAAAAAGCTTTGTGAGCGCAGATGAGAATGTATGTGAATATGTTGCTGAACTGAGCACTTATTTTTTTAGCTGGGTGAGTGGATGTCAGGTCACCACCTTTGAAGGGCTGGCAGACCTTTTGGTGAGGGAACAAGCCCTTAACACTTTGTCTATCGGCTAACCAGATCCTCATTTCCTCTGGCAATGTGCTACTTCAGATGAGTTGGGGAAGAAGGGAGACCTATACCTGGCAAGCAGGGCAGCCCTGCACAGGAAGGAGACCCCCAGTACCGCTCATGGGACTAAAGGAACCCATGGTGGGCAGCACAGACTGCCCCAATAGCAGGGGAAGTCACTAGTCCAGGTACACTTCCAGGAGCTAGGGTTAAATGTTTTGAATGCAACCAGTGGAGCCATGTGGCATACAGGTATCCACGAAGGCAAGGTGGGGAACCAAAGGTGAAGGAGCCAGTAAGTGAGAAAGACAAAATGTCAATAGCAGGTTATCTTGAGACAACAGTGGTACTAAACTACCATCCTGCAGCTGTCCTGAGAGGGAAGGATTTGGATGAGGCAGTACCATGTACTTATACATTTACACGCAGTGAGGCTAGGAGACCAGCATGTGGTTCTGGTAGCCTGGGGGAGACCCAGACAGACTGCATACTTGCAACCAGGACTGGTGAGGTGGTTACTTCAGGGAGTGAGCTACGCTGTAGCAGTGAGACTGAAGGAGAGGCACAGCTGCTTGTGGGTACTGATGTTCCCTTGGACAGGGTAACTGCAAAGGTAAAGGCGAGTAGTAGTACCCAGACTGACAGTGAGGCACTTCTATCAGAGGATGCCAGACTTCCTGTGGAAGGGGAGCTGGGAAGGGTTACAAAGAGAGAGCTGAGACAGGCTCAGCTCTCAGACCCTACATTGCAATGCCTGAGGCAGGTAGTTAGGGAGGCACCTGATTCTCAAGGAAAGGGGGAATCTGTACACTGGGACAAAGAGTTACTATACAGAGAGTGGACCCCTGAGGGAGGGCCAGAAGGTGAAAGAATACAGCAGTTGGTAATGCCTAGCACTTACTATCTGGCACTTCTATCCATAGCCCATGATACTCCCTTTGCAGGTCATATGGACATAAAACGTACAAAGAGGCATATTATGCAGAACTTTTATTGGTCTGAAATTTCCAGAGATGTAACAGGGTACTGCAGGACCTGTGAGCAGTGCCAAAAGGTAGGCAAGGCAGTAGACAAGGTGAGAGCTCCTTTGATACCTTTGCTGTGATTGAGGAGCCATTTCAGAGGGAAGCTATGGATATTGTGGGTCCTCCGAGTACCCAAAGTTCCACAGGGAAAAGGTATATCCTAGTGGTAGTGGATTATGCTACATGATACCCTGAGGTGGTGGCTTTGTCCTCCATTGAGGCAGAGAAGGTAGCAAATGCTTCATTAGAGATTTTCAGCAGGGTGGGTTTTCCAAAAGAAATACTGTCTGACAGAGGTGCCAATTTCATGTTAGACCTGCTGGCTTGTCTGTGGAAGTCCTGTGGGGTGAAGCACATGAAAACCACCCCCTACCATCCCGAAACTAATTGTCTCATTGAGAGGTTAAACTCTACAATCAAGTCCATGCGACGGGCATTTGCAGCTCAGTTTAAGAGGGAGTGGGACAAATATTTGCCCCAGCTGTTTGCTTAGAGAGGTTCCTCAGGAATCCACAGGTTTATCACCCTTTGGGTTGCTGTATGGGCATAGGGTGAGGGGACCTCTAGATTTAATTTGAGATGAGTGGGAAGGTGAGTGTGAGTCTCACAAGGAGTCTGTTGTGGCATATGTCCTAAACCTCAGGACACGTCTCAGGGAACTCATGGGCTTCACCCAGGAGAACCTAGCAGAAGCCCAACAGAAAAAGGTGTGGTATGACATGAATGCTCGAGCTAGAGAGAGAGTATGCTGTGGGGCAGCAGGTAATGGTTCTCATTCCTGTCAGACACAAACTGCAAGCAGCTTGGGAAGGTCCCTACAAGGTGGTAAGAAAGGCAAGTGATGTTAACTACATGGTGGAACTGCTAGGCAGACGGCAGGGGCACAAACTGTACAATGTTAACATGATGAAACCTTACCATGATAGGGAGGCCCTTGTGCTGAGCATTTGCAGTGGGCTGCAGAAGAAGTTGGAGGGAGATCTGGGGACTGATCTCAGTGAGGCTTGGGCTAACACCTTAGTGGAAGGGGTATCAATGTCCCAGCAGCTATCTCTTACTCAGGTTTGAGAAATCCGAGCAGTGTTGCAGGAGTCTGGGGACGTGTTCACTGGGAAATCAGGGTGCACCCACCTGGTGCATCACCAGGTGGATACAGGACCCCAAAGGCCCATTAAGGCAGGCCCCTTACAGGGTGCCCGAGAGAGTCAGACAGACTCAGAGAAGAGGTACAGGAGATGTTGGAACTAGAACATTGCCATCTGCTGTAAGAAAAAATAAGCCCAGCATTTCAAATGTTCTTTGAAATTAAAATTATGTTTTTAAGTTAGAATTTGAAGTCAATGAGTCTGGAGTAAGCATCCTGCCTATTGTTTTAAGGCTAAAGTTAATGACCAGAATTTACATGTGGAATGACTTTTATTGTTCCAAGTGTAAAATAATGCAAATGCAGTTTCGGTGTGGCCTGGGAACCAAGAAAGTGTAAACAAATTATGTAATGTTTTATCAGAACCTCAGTTTCAATTTAAACAGTGAGAACCAGAGATTATTAAGCATTTTGATCTTTGACATCTAACCTACAGCACTGCCTGTTGTCAGTAAGACATTTTAGAAGTATGTTTTCTTGTAGTAATAGCTAGGAAATTAAAAGAAAGTTAGACAGTGTTTTTCTGTGAGGTCAGAACTTAACTACCGATTTATTTTTAAGCTTCTGTATGATCTCTGAACTCTTGAGTAGCATTGTGTTGTAGTATTGTCTTGTGTTTTAATTATTTATTATTAAATATTTTAAAACCTCTCAGCTGTGGCTGGTTTGTGTAGAGATAAGTTAGCTCTAGAGTACATTGCATATTTAGAGTTTACTGTCTAAGCCTCTCCTATAGCTTTAGCCCTGGGCTATACTACCAAGTGGATAATAACATTGCACAGTAATAATTGGACACTCTTAAGGGCCTTTGGGTAGCTAAGTATTAGCTGGTGGTGGCAGTAATTACTACTGTATAGTCTGGGTAAAGGGGCACAGCTGGAGAATCTGTGTCAGCCTTTCCCAGGAGTGTCTGTGAAGTTGTATAAATACTTATCTCAAAAAAGTGTGTGTGTGTATGTATGTGGGTGGGTGTGTGTGTGTGTGTCAGCTACCTGGGCAGGCACAAAGCACTGGTGGGACAGAGAGGGTACTGGAGGTTAGCTTGCCAGCTAGGCTGAGATCTAGACCCTATAGCTGTGCCAGTGGGGGAGTCTTATTGGGTACCTGGGGAGAAACCAGCCCCAGACTGACTGATCTCTGTGTGCATTTAGGGGAAACTGTACTTTACAGTGTGTATTTGTTATCCTTTCCTCTTATATGAGAGGCGCCCTCTCTGGTGTTAGTGGTGAGGATTGAGGCTCTTTGATTGCTGGGCCAAGGCATGGCCGTCACAGTAGCTATACAGCTTTCATGTCAGTGGTCCATTTTTTCATTTTATAACCGTTGTCACTTGCTTTCTTGAAAAAACTTTACATGCACATCGTATGTAAAAGCGGCAGTCATTACTAACATGAAAGACATTCCTATAGTGCTGTGTCTGACATCCTTTTCAGGTTCGATTTGAGAACAATTACCAAAATCCTTTTATTTTGGTACTAATTTCTCTAACGTTTACCTCCCCAAATGCATTCTGCAACATGAAGGTTAGCAGACTGATCTATGTACGTTATACAACGTTCCCTTATAACTGCTTTATCCTCTTCACGGTCACAATCCGCAAATCAGTAGCTGTAAGGCTTGAAGCCCCTACTGCATAGGATACCAGTCCATCACAAACTTAGAAACACCCACAAAATCCTTTCAAGTGCATGCATTTGCATGTCTTTATGATGTGGAGGTAAACTGATAACCCATGGGGAAAACCTTGCCGACAGGCACACCATGTGGGATATGAACCACAGAATCAAGCTCCTGTGAGGCAGCAATGTCACCTGCTTACCAAGTGTATCCCCACCCCACCCTAAAGGCCTCTAGGTTTGCACAATACAGAAAGGTTGTACTATGCACCGAGCATACTGGAAACTGGATTAGCAGTAGCATAACAGGCTGTACACATAGCTATAATCTATCAAGAAAAGTCAAAACACAAGTGCTTGCTATACTTTTTAAAATCTTTTAGCCTCTGATTTTTGGGGTGTTTTAGTACACTTTACTGAATGAGATTTTAGCATCATTAACCGGGTACTGAAAAAAATTTGAATTTCAAGCTTAAGTAGACTAGGGTCTATGGCTAAGTTTTTTTTAGTGGGTGTGCGTGTCTCTGGGGTTTCCCTGCGCTTGTTCCTACAGGCTACAGCTGCATTTATACAGCTGTTTACATGTTGGTGTAAAGTGATGGTGCGCTTTTTTACATATATTTAGTGGCATTAACAGCATTTGGTAGGTATTTGATGCTTGCCAATGCATCAATTAGGAGCAAGTAGTCCGTCTTTGAGAAGCTTCTAAAGGTAATGTGAGTGGAAGGGAATCTTTGGTTTCAATTTTATTTTGAAGCAGATGTCTTTATGGTCAGACCTAAAAGTGATGAAGATGCACATCCTTTGCGTATCTTTCTGGATATCTTAAAAAAAGACATGCAGAATACATGTTCAATCCACTCCTATGACCATCTTGTTTAAATTTCTGAGTTGGAACCTTATCAGACATCTGCAGTACCTGCGTTACAGCATATTCTTTGTACTGCCAGCGTTTCGCGTGGCTTGTTTTCTTATCACTGTCCTCCACTTCCTGCACAGATAACCCTTAGATAAAGAGCTCAGAAGGGAATGCCCTCCAACAGATTACTTGTTGTGACATGATTGATAGAAACAAAATCTGTAGGCAGATGCGTTTATAATGCCTACTTTACAACACAGGATTAAGGATTAGCATTTGGAATACATATACTGGGTGGAAGTGGAGCGCTCAAAAAGGGGAAGTAAAATAGAATTCAAAAAGCTTTGTAACTAAACGTGTGGTTATTTTAATAATGGGTTTCCTTTCATCTATTAACTTTGTAATATTTTTGACATACTTTGGGACAGCAATAATGTCACTTTTAGGGGGAGAAAAAAATAAGCAAATGAACAAGTGCCTCATGCCAGGCTTCCACATACTGGTTAAAGCTTTTATTGTCTATATTAGTACCTTTTTATGCAGAGTCTCCTTACTGGACATTGTGCATAGCAAACAGACTCAAATTTGGACAATATCCTTGCAGCATTACTCACTGCTAGTTGTCTAAACAGCAGTATGCACTCCTTCAGATCAGACACATTCACATCTGTGCAGCTACTGAGACAATTTAAGTGCAGGGCCAGCACTGCATGTGAACAAGGATCTACAGTCTATCGCGCTTCATGCATTTGGGTAACTGCAAGGGAGCATCTGTGTTTGTAATTTTATGTGATGTCAATGTGTTTCTGACAATCTTAACATGGCGATCCAAATCACCACTTGACCGTCCCTAAGAAATGAAGCTTTTATTTTACAGCTAGTTATAGGTACCTATCAATATCCCCAGAAACATGGGAATGACCTTAACCTTGAGGGGTTAAATATCAAACCACACACTTTCTTCTTGGGTGACTTCAATTACCAAACATTAACTGGTATGTACAGTCAGCGTTTCCCAAACTGTAATGCCAATGCAGTGAAGCAAGTTGTAAGACTACCCATTATTGACCAACATCATTAACCTAGTCCTTACCAACCTAACCTCTATTAACTGCCCCATCTACTCTTCCCTAGTTAAAACTTGGACCACAACTCAGTAGTGTTCTTCATCATGCATAGTGTTACCATACCACCACCAAGACCATCTTTAGGGACTTCTCCAAGGCAAACCTATTTCAGCTGATAGAAGACCTGTGCAAAATTAAAAAAAAAAAAAATCCCCTCTAAATGGACCCAGCCCAGAGAGCCTCTGCAGCTTCCTCCAATATTTGTCATTACTTAACAGCAGTAAAGAAAACTCCATACCCACCCATCCTCAAATACAATGGTTCATTTAGAAGTAAACCTGTGTGGTAGAACTCCTGCATTAATAAACTATATGCAATTAATGAAAAGTTGTAAGAAAGCCACATCTTTCTACCTCAAGTCCACACTACATGTCAGCAAGGAACTTTAGAACATTTATAGAAAATGTAAAGCAGAGTATGAAATTAAGGTCGCTGCCAATATCAAAGGAAACTGCAATTCTTTCTTCAGTTATGTCAGAAAATTAAACAATAATGTCCAACAATGCACCAAGCTCATCCACAACATTGTCACACATGATCATCATAAAGATATAGCCAATATATTAGCAGACAAATTTTAATGCTAATTTTGTTGTCCCTACTAATCATGAAACTTTAGTTTCTCCATAATTCCACTTGAAACAAGTCTTAGAATAACTGTCAGGGGGAATTAAAAAAAAACTTCTATAAGACTAGATAACATAAGCTACATTCGCATCAGTGCCAATATGCACTACATCTCTACTTAGAAGTGTTCAATCTCCATCTGTCTATGGGGTTTGTGCCCGATGCTTGAAAAACAGCCACTGCCACTACCCTACACAAGAGAGAGCCAGGTGGTCACTGTAACTCTCACTGTGTCAGGCAGAGACTTTCTGCCTAAATGTGAAAAGGAGGTGAGAGAATGTACACCTTTTCTGCCTACATTAGACAGTTATGGACAGTCTACAGACAGCCTAGTGGGGGGAAGGCTGCTCTGCTGGGCCAGCAAGCTGACCAGCTCCCTACTGCCAGACCTTCACCACTGGGTGATTGGATAAGCTGATTATGTCTTTCCAGGCAAGAATGAATGGGCTTAAGTCTCTCACTCAGCCCAGGGACTCCCAGCTCCTGCCCCTATGGATGACCGGTACAGCCAATCATGCAGGGTTTCTCAGAAGTGGGAAGGGGAGAGATAAAGAGTAAAACAGCCACAGAAAATGTTAAGCTTAGAAATAAAAGGCAAAGGCAAGGTATAAATCAATATAGCTAAAAGCTGGGGAAAACAGCTGATACAATAAGAGTTTCTGCAGAGATACCGGTAAGATTTCAAGTCCGGAAAGTGTAAAGGACAGCAACCGAAGACAGTATGAGAACAGAGGAGTTCACAGCTAAGGAATGCCTAGATGGAGGAGGAAAAGATTATGTATAGAACAATGCATTACACTATGAGAGGTGCACAAAGTTCAACACTAATCACCACAATTGTTTGCTAATGCAAGTATTAAAACTTTTGATAAATACAGCTACACCAAATATTCCTAGAGATTCATTATTGCATGTATTTATGAATACTAGAGCTCTAGTAATGTCTCTGGGCCACTGTGGCAGATGGCAAGTGCTCACATGGCAGACTATCCCCCAGCTGTGCATGTACCCCCCCCCCACTCGTGTCATGCTCCATACCCTGGCTGTTGTCCAACCATCTCCATTACTACTACACTGTCCTTCATCTCAGCCTATCCTAACATGTGGACATCCAATTATTTATTTGTCTCTGTTGCTTCAGCCTGTATCTCCACACCTTATGACACATTTTTTCTTACTCTGCTATTCGGAGTAGGTCTGACTGCAGCTCCACATGGTCTTACACCCCTTTCTTACCCTGCTTTCCCTCTCACCCCTAACACCCCTTTCTTACCCTGCTTTCCCTCTCACCCCTAACACCATGCAAGACAAAAAGTGACGCCATCCCCATCAAAGAATGTTACCCTGCCTCCCCTTATCCCGCATACTCCTATAAGTCGTCCTGTATGGGCCATCTGATTGTGGTCTTCAGACTTTTACTACTTTAATTCATCCCTTTTGTGTTCTTTTATGCATCTGACAAGTGTCCACATATCTGAACACAGTTGCAGATGCTGTATGCTACACAAATTTATGCTCCCGACAAACTGTCAGTCTAAGGATGTGGTACCATGCAAAGCCTAGCTAATAAACATAATGCTTTATTTCTGAGATGTAGCTGCCTGAAATTATGTTTTTGTCTTTTAAGACATCAGGCAACTATGGATTGTGTCTGGCTTATCAGGGTACAGACTGGTCAACTTGCACAACAGTTGTGTTGCTCATTCATGTACCCTGAAGTGCACACTGGTACACGAGTGCTCCTTTTCTCAGTATCGATATTCAATTAGTCCCTGTGGCATGTCACAGTGCTGTCTAGATGTGCAAGACTTGTGCAAAAGTGCAGTCCACCACCATGAATCCAATTCAGTTTTGCTATTTAAATATAGAAATTGCTAGTTTTAAGTAGCCAAAGAACAAACAAATCAAATATATACAAACTATGCAAGGAGTAACCTTAAACAAACAAGAAAGAGACAAAGAGGACTAATATTTAATGTAGCTGCACAGAAAAAAAGGCTTGTTCCACATTTATGAAATTGCTACTTAAAGTATTGCAAGACCATGAATAGTAATATCCCAGAGGTTCTTAACTTCATTTGTACCTACTTGAAGAAATAGCAAGCCTTCAGGTTGAAAATATTCCCCTAGTAAAAAATGTACAGTATGCTGTTCTACCCATAAAAAAAAACTTAAATAAGCTCTTCTGCTGGAGATATGAAAAGAGACATATTCCATGTATGCGCTTTGTGCACATGACAAATGATCGGAGTTGGCCAGCACAAAAAGTAAATGCAAGCTATACAACAGCCAATAGTGCAAAGAAGTACTTTGTCCATAGGCAAGTGCTGGAAAGAGTTCAGGAAACACATAACATTGCCTTCAGTTTAGAAAGAGAGGATGGAAAAGCAAACTATCCTTACAATTGAAAACAAATCTGACAAGCGCAGAAACCTGGTTGCCAAAAAACAATGTGGAACATTCTGCAAATATGAAATATGCGTCATTTATACAGAATAGGATTTCCAGAAACAATACTGCTCTTTACAATGACAAAATGACCTGCATGCGAGTCATTACTGTGGAGAGGACATCAGCAAAGAAAGGTTTCAGTACAAGGAAAAGGGAAGGGAGAAAAAAGTTGGCAATTCGAAAGAGAAGCAGGAATCAGAGTTAAGCCTACTGTGCAACAAAATATAGTTTTGTCAAAATTGCTGCTACAGTACGCTCCTTCTGACATCCCTTGCTAAAAAAGCAAAGCCTGAAAAAAAAAGCAAAAAAAAAGCAGCACATCCAAATAAAAGACAGGTAATCTACTTTAGTCAAGTTAATTAATAACCTTGAAAATACTATTAATAAACACAAGGGAGAACTGCTAATACTACTTCCAAAAAGGCTACAGTAGATGAAGCTGAAACATGAAACTGACCCACAACACTACTGGGGGACAGGGGGGTTGCAACCCCCACCCTCTAATTTAAAATTCCTTTTGGGCTGCACAACAACCTGAAATAGAGGAAAAAAATGTTAGTGTCCACTGATTATAGCATCTGAAGACTGCTTTAGTAGTCTCCCTAATGACGCTGCACCACACAACCTCTGTGGATATTAAAATTGTTGTATATGTCTAGTCAGGTACATACCACTGTGGACATTGTACTTAATGATGGGTCTGATAAAGGAGGAGTAGAGTGGTACTATAAACTTCCTTGGACCAGGATGTCATGCCCTACTTGTAAGCTGGGGCTTACTACTTTGGCTACATGTTGGTCAAAGGTCATACTACTGTCTACAAGAGCTCCCAGATCTCCAACTAATGGTTCAATTCTTATGGGCATCTCATAAAGGGAATAATTTGCTTGGGAAGACATTTTCCCCCCAAAAGGCACTATAATGCACTTCTATGTACAGAGTTTTAATCATTGGCTTTGACAGAAGTCATTTGCCTGCGATAGACCCTCTTGCAGGATGCTGGTGTCATGGGGGAATTTCTGATAGCTCCCAATTTGCAGTCAGCAGTGGACTTAGTGAGCCAGAGGCCCTTGACATTAGCTTTGATCTCGGAGATGTAGATGTTAAACCAGGAGTGGGCCCAGGATGGAGCCCTGTGGTATGCCACTGGTGACCTGCCTCTTGGTGGAGGTGGTCTCACCAATTCTGACTTCTTGGGTCCTGTTCACAATTCATTTGGCACAAAACCTATATGGGAGGCAGACACTGAACAATATTGTTAGGGCTGTGGCTAAATCATGCTTCATGATTCATAATTCATGCTTTTGCTATATTAGGAGACCTAGTAAATAAAAATAAAATAAAAAAAGATCCTTGCAGCACTAAACTTAAAAAAAAAACAACAGTAATCAATAGCAATCTTTTAGATCATAAACCACAGCAAGCAGACCCACTTCAGACTTGAGTGTTAACAAGTATAAACAAGGACCCAAAGAGGCTCAGGCAATGACCAACTGCAAAAAGTGGGAAACATGCTGGATTGCCTACAGCAAGTACTTAGGCAAACACTACGCATGGCTTACATCCACTTCATGGGGTCAATTCTCTAGAGTTCTTGGGTCTCAAACAGTAAAAGGAAACTACTGTAGCTACAGCTTAAACTACTCTAGTGGTTACCAAGGGGTCAGTATTTACAAAGTTATAACCTCTTTGAGCCTTCCAAGATTAGAATGCAGTAAGTAAACAAAATAAAATAAATGATGGGAAGCTTATTTAATCTACACTACCAGACAGCTGGACAATGCACTTTTGCTCACAATGCCAAATGCCTTCAACCTCACCCGCAACATAAAATAGGTCTGCACTGTCATATGGATGTGCATTTTAACAGGTGCAGGACTGGTCAAAATAAGGAAACAGTAGGACCCTGCTGCAAAAATGCCCTAAAGTTAAGGATAAATGGATGACAAAAGATAGCACCCAGTCAAGATCAAGATTAAGCGCCGCTTAAACGGGTTTAAACTATTCCTGGCTCCTCAAAGTCTGCTCTTCACTTTTTCCCTTAGAACGGTTCTAAATCTCAAAGTAAGCACTCTATTTTCATTCTAAAGCCCTGCAGTTTCTCGTATAAGTAATCTTATAAAGTAAGCACTAATAAACTAAAGCACTACACCCTCTTATACTCCCTTTAAGTACTTGGCTCCCTACTGGTCCTTTTTGATCAGTCAAAAAGTAGTTCCTTATACTATTCTGGCATGTCCACCATGTCCAAAGTCAGTTTCCGGTTTACTCTCCAGTACAGCTGGTGAATCTGGGAATCTTGAGGCAATGTTACAACTGCCTTATGTACACAGACCACCCTCTCCTCCTCCCAACAAGCTCAAATATATGTGAGAGATGCAACTACATAGCCAAAACTAGAGGCTGAGCTCTCTCATCCCAATACTGGCGCAGTCAGGAGGAGAAGGTGACCACACACACCACAAATCCAGTCTCACATAGACCTATCGCAACAGAAAATCAAACACAAACACACAAAAACATACTCTGAGGCTCTAAATAAAAATCTGCCCAAGCAGCAGAGACCCCCAAAGCAGACATCCAAGCAACCGCTACCCCACAACAACACCCACGTATCACATAGTTCACAAAGTCAGTGTGCCACACAGTCACAGCCCTTAAGGCTAAACAACACACCTAACACACTTGTAATAGGTGACTCTATTGTCAGACACACTGACATCCCACTCACCAGGCTGAACAAGGAGAAAGTCACTGTAAGCTGCCTGTCGGGTGCCAGGATCCGCCACATAACACAAGCACTCAAGTCACTCCAAAGCAAGTACAAAATATGACTCTTATTGTCCATGCTGGTGTGAATGACCAGAGACGTACCTCCCTGGACTATATGAAAAGAGACAGAGGAGCTCTCTGATCATGTAGCCCAGGCGCCGGTATGACCCTGACCATGAGTAGCATCTTACCCTCACCAAGAATGATGCCACAGTATAAAGACAAAATGATCAATTTTAACAATTGGCTAAAGTATTGGTGTCATTCAAAGGGGATCCAGTGTCTGTCAGCCTGGGATGACATGCTCGACAAGCCACGTTGCTTCGCTAGGGAAGGCTTGCACCTGTCACCCCTGGGCTTTCGAATACTGGCTAAGGCTCTTGCCACCCCCATAGTGCCTTTTTTAGGCAAGGCTCAAAAGACAAACCCACCTCCATAGACAACACAAAGAAAAAGAAACTAAGGGTAATGCTGCTCAACGCCAGAAGTCTAAACCTCAAGCTGCACGCACTCGAGGCTCTCCTCAGTATGGAGAATATCGATATCTGTGCATAACAGAAACCTGGTAGAGCACCCCAGCACTACCAGGTTATACCTCATACCATGCTTTTCGGCCCCAAAACTCAGACCGAACCACAAAAGGAGGGGGAGTATCCATATTCAAAGATACCCACACCTCCAGGTTAGTGGCACTGCATGAAGAATCAGAGACCATCCATGTGCAACTAACAGTGGGCAAAACTGCCTTTCAGTTTGTAGCCTGCTACAGACCACCCTCCCAAACTCAGGAACCCCACTCGGCTTTCCTGAGAACACTGGAGAATATGAAGGTCTCTCCGAACACCATTATATTGGGTGACTTCAACTACCCAAACATCTAACATCCTCGCCCAATGGTTCCTACAATTTATAAACTCAAATGCTATGGAACAACTGGGTCACCACTCCCACAAGAGGGGAAAACATATTGGACCTGATCATCACCAACATGGGGACTCTATGTTCCATACCAGAGGTATACCCCTCATTGGTAAGATCTGACCATAAATTAATCTCACTGGACATCCATATCCCGTCCCCACTCCCAGCCAAGGAAACCACGGTGAAGAACTTCCCTAAAGCAAACTTCACACTTCTCAAAACCGGGGTGGAATCCTTCAAAGCCCCCAGGCCAGTGGAAAATATGGCCCAAACCGCAGAATCCTTTACACATGATTTCTATGGACACCTACAGGAATGAACATCTAATATGTCATGGCAAGTTAACTTACAACTGTATTATGTTCATCATACTGATCGCAGTTTTGAAAAAAATAGTAGTATTCAGGGGCAGATGTGCTGAAATGGCCGATAAACAAGCCCTGATGGGAGGATTAAGAAAGGCCATAGTAAAGTAACTCACAAATATTGTAAAACCAGAGAATAACTTACCCTGAATAGGTGCTCGTTATGCTGTTGGTACGAACTAGAAAACCTTTTCCCATTTGCTAATATAGGATTTTCTAGTAGTAGGTTCTCTTTCTATCTGCCACACACCCTCAGTAAGGTGGTCCCCAAAAGGAATTAAGGTCCTGTTGTCCAGTCAATTGAAGAGAACCAATTTCAGGGTGGATCAAAACACCTCTGTTCGTGTGAGTAAATTCATTCTGCGAGGAAGCAGGTTGTGGTAATTGCCCCTGGTCATTTCAAAAATAAAGGAGAGAGACTGTTGCCTAGGGTAGAAGGGAGTCACCACAGCGATCCTGGGGGACTCCTTCCAAATCTTCAGAAGTACACTGGAGATCAGTGGAAAGGGTGAAAAAGCATACCGGATCATTCCTGACCAAGAAAAGGAAAAGGCATTAGTCTTCTTGCATGAAATCCTAAAGCAGAATCTGCTAGTTGATTTTTCAGACAGGAGGCAAACAGGTCTATTCGAGGAACTCCCCACAGATGGATTAAATCTTGGAAGACCTCCCAATTTTGTTTGTTCTGGTCAGCATGTCTGCCACACAGTTTTGTATGGATGGAATGTAGGATGCCTGTAGAGTGGGACTGTGTTTTGCAGCCATATCCCAAGCTAACATGGCTAAACTGCAAAGAGGGTACAATCTGGAGCTCCATTGTTTGCTGATGTGCCACATGACTGTGGTATTGTCTCTAACATGGAGAGGACCACAGACTATTCAGATTTGTGTGCATTGATTACGGCAAAGCATTTTTTTTTTTTTTTTTTTTTTTTTTTTTTTTTTAATAGTTCATGTGCTTGTGTCTGTCCTTAGTGCACCACACCTTGCACTTTTATTCCTATAGAAACTGCTTTCCAAGCACAAGCCAGTCCGTCATGACTGACTGCTTTGTAGCAGGGAGGAGGAAGGCGATACCTAGGTTTAAGGAAATCTGCTGTCATCATCAACCGATTTCCCTTCTGACAAACCTCAGCAATAGGATATGAAAAGACAAAGGATGTTTGTTGGTGGTGGGACCAAAGAGACTTTAGATACCACTGCATCTGTCTCGTGTGGAGTCTTGCCAGGGCTATCATGATAATCACAGATCCCATAAGAATCAAAATCCTGAGGTATTCCCTAGCAGTAATTGAAGTATGCATGGAAAACCTTAGAACTATATCTAGAAATGCATCTTTTTCCCCCCTTAGGGAAGAAAAGCTCCTTGAACTGAGTTGTCTAGCTGACACCCCAAGAACACAACCCATGTGTGAAGGAGTCCAAAAAGACCCTTACATATTTGCTTGGAATTCTAGCTTGTACAAGAGATCTCTCACCCAAGTAAGAGATTTTTGACACTTTGAAAAAGACTCTGCAAAGATAAACAAGTCTAAATATGAAAAATGTGGATACCATGTAGCCTACAATGAGCTACAACTGGAGCTAGACACTTTGTGAAAACTCTTGGTGCAGTCAGTAATCCTGATAAGGTTTTGTGTATCTGGATCACATTAAGAGACAGACACCTGAAGTCTGGATGAATAGGGATGCGATAAGCATTTTTCTGAATCTAGTGTTACCAGGAAACTTAAATGAGGAAAAGAAAAGCAAACAGGTTGTGACATGACAGCACTGTGAACTTGAGCACCATCACAAACAGGTTTTAGGAAAGAAGGAAAGATCCAGAGCTTATCTTCAATCATCTTTCTTTGGCACTAAAACCAACCTTGAATAAAAACCTTTCCCCAACCCAGGAAGGAGAAAAGAAGTTATGCACTTACCATAACTTAGCATCTGTGTTGTCCAATTTCATTATTCATAACGAACGGATCTTCGGATCTGCCCTTGGATCAAACTGCCATTTCTTCCAGACATACGATCAGAGCCTCAAAGTCCTCCCTCTCCCATGAGACTTCACGTTCTCCAACCCTTCAGATTGAGTTTGCTGCCCTCTCAGAAAGATTTAGATTTATAATACTGGACAGATGAAAAAAAGTGACCAACTGGAGCCAAAACTAGGAACCTGTGGGCTCTCATCCTCTGTATTGCTCTCAGCTGGTAAAGGAGGGGGGAAGCAGGGTTGGATGTGATGCATAATGAATTCGGACAACACAGATGCCAAGTACATAAAACTTCTAAGCTGATGTTGCCCACTTCATTAGGCATCACAAATGAGTCAGAATCCCCAGCTACATAAACCCTGGAAAGCCCTCAAGGAAGGATATGCCCAAGCATCACGGACCCAAACAATGTTCTGTTTGTGGAAATAACGTTTACCTTATAGTGAGATACAAAAGTATGAGATTTGGACCAGGTAGCTGCAGCACAAATTTCATCAATAGGAGTTCTTGCAGAAAAGGCAGACAGAGCTCACACTACCAGGTCTAGAATAGGACAGGGAAGTTGCATGCCTTGCTGGGAGTAAACCACAGAAATACAGTCAGTAATCCACTTGGTTAAAGTGATCTTGGATACAGCCTGACCTAATCTATTTGATCAGAAGGCAACGAACAACTGATCAGATTTCCTGCGTGGTTTAGTTCTGTGTAAATGGAAGCACAGAAAAACAACTGTGCACATCCAGCGATTGCAGCATGTGTTCATCTTTATTGGAATAATTGGGGAAGAATCTAGGCAAGCGAATGGTCTGATTAATATTTGTCTCTGTGGCGACCTTCGTTATGAAAGACGGGTTAGTTCTGAGGGAGACTATCTTTGAAGAAGGAAATATACTGTGACTGGGAAGACAGAGCTTGTAATTCTAACACACTTATTGCTGAAGTAATTGGGCACTAGAAAGGCAGTCTTCCAAAACAAATCACATAAGCTAGCAGGTTCAAATGGTCCCTGAACAAGGCCCTGAAGTACCAAGGTGAGATCCCATGGAGGGGATGGGTCTTTTAAAGAGGAGCGCTGAGATTAAAGACTCCTTTCATAAAAGCCTTACATAGTCTGGAAGTGGATATGGTAGAAGGTTGGTGCCCTTTCCTACAGGAAAATTCATGACCGCTGCTAGTTGTAACTTTATAGTGGAAAACTTGCTCCATGCTGAGTGAGCCGAGAAACATAACAATATCAGAAAATGAATCAATATTCGGCTGCAACACCCAAATGGAAAATCTCTTTCATTTACTATGATATACTTTCTTGGTAGAAGACGGAGAAGCAAGAATAATTTCTTGAACCGGGGAGGCCAGCCTGGGACTTTCGTAGAATCACTGGAAGTGGAGAAACCAACCAGTTAGCCTCAGGCATCAGAAATTGGGAATCTGATGTTCTGACGGATGGGAAATCAGATCCTACCTGGGATCCAGTATCCAAAGAGGATATTTTCTGGGAGACTGCAGGAAAGGGAACCATACCTGATGAGACCAGTAAAAGGGCAATGAGGATTAGGTTGGTCTTCAACCTACTGGCTTTCTGTAAAACTTTTGTTATAAGTGGAATTAGGGGATAAGCATGCAGGAGAGCTTCCCTGGGTGACTCGCCCAAGGGGGGGAGGAATCAGAGCGAAGTACATGCTGCACTCGTTGTACAGAGGAGAAGCAAAGAGGTCACAGCAAGGTTGTCCCCAGTGGCTGAATATTTGATTTGCTACAGATTGATTCAGGGACCACTCATGTGGACTTGCACTGAGCAGATTGATCTTACTTACCAGAACGTCCGACTCCCCCAGAATGTACGTTGCAATGAGAAAGTGATTTGAAGAGATCAACCATTCCCAAACCCTCATTGCCTCCCTGCACAATAGATATAAATGGGTTCCCCCCTTGCTTGCTGATGTACCAAACCACCGACTGCAACTGGTCCTAGAGGAAGGCCATCCTGAAAGGCTTGCAACATCAGAAGAACCGCCCCCATCTCCAGTACATTTATGTGCAATTTGTTCTCTATCATGGACCACATGCCTTGGACCATTTTGCCCTTTAAATGCACACCTTCACCCCAACAGGGAAGCATCTGTGGTCACCATGGCAGAGGAAGTATGACGGATCTACGGAGATGCAGGTCACCTGTAAGAATCCACCATTGCAGAGGACACCTGCAATCGGAGTTAGCCTGACTGGGGTTGGCAACGGATGGAGCAGACTAGACAACTGAACCGCTAGGGTCCACTGGAGAACTCCCATGAGTAACCTGGCTAGAGGGACCAGAAGAATGGCAGCTGACATGGACCCTAGGACCTTGAGTACCTGCCAAACTGGTGGTGTCAGGCTGTCTAGTAACAGCTGAACCTGCTGCCTCAAGAATCATTCTCTGTGGAGTTACAGCTGCTACCTGTGTAGTTGTGTTCAATTGTGTTCTATGAGCTCTATGCCTTGTACTGGAGACATCTCTGATTTCCACCAGATTCACTGTAAATCCCAATCAAATGAACAGTTGTAACATAACTTGAATAGCTTGAAGTAGTTAATGCCTTGTAGGAACCATTAGCAGCCAGTCGTTTAGGTATGGAAACACCTGCAATCCTTGCATGCACAGGTGGGCTGCAACCACTGCCATACATTTGGTTAACACCCGGGGGCAGTGGTGAGAACAAAGGGGAGTGCTCTGAATTGGTAAGGAGTGGCTCCCAGCCTGAAGTGCAGATATCTTCTGGAGTGCCTGTCCATTTTGGTATGACAGTATGCACCCTGGAGATCTACAGAGCACATGCAATCATCCTTGCACAGAAGCAGCAGAATGGACTGTATTGTCACCATGCGGAACTTAGATTTCTTTACAAACAAATTCAGACTGCACAGATTCAAGATCGGTCAAAGGTTGCACCAAAAAGAAGCGCGAGTATGTTCCGCATCCTTCTAGAAGACTCTTTTCAGAGAGGCTCTCTCCCTCTGACTGGGTGGCAAACTGGGGAGATATGTCCCGTAACTTGGGGGAGGATACAGTAAACTCTGGAAACTTTAAGCAGCCAGGGGTCATCTATGTTTTTCCAGGCACCTGGGGGCAACAGTCTACCCCTGACTGCCTCCAGAATAGGGGAGTCGGGCAGCACCTCAGGAGTGCTGATAGGGCCTCTTGGAGAAGGGTTCCCTGAAGCTCTGGTTTTGTGGATCCCCACTCCCTCTGGGGTGACGTCTACCACTAAACCCTCTTCCTCTAGAACAGTATTCATCTTGCAAATCCACAAAGGCCCTCGAGACTTATGGGACCACATCTATTTCCCACTCCATTGGTTCCTGGAAAAGGTCTGGGGGGGGGGGACCTTGATCCCTAGGGTCTTACCTTCCTGCTCATTGCAGGTAAGAGTCTCTTTCACTGCTGGCCCAACAAAGAGGAAGTATCAAAGGGGGCGCTAATGAATGATGCCTTAAAGGAGTCCACAAACCAGCACAGCCTCATACAGGCATTTCTCCTGATGGCAATGCCTGAACTGGCTGCTCGAGAGGTTCCTTCCGCTGCATGGGAAATTAACCTCATAGAGGAATTAGCGATGGAGGACAGTGGTCAGTTGGGAGATACGGAGTTCCTCCTCAGACAATGACAGCATCAGGGAGTAGCATTTTCCTTAAATGAGGTCTTTCTGGAGGCGCGTAAAGTGTGCCAAGTAATTCAGTGCTCTCAGTGTAAATCTGGCTGAGGCAAACACACGTTTCCCATGCCTGTCCAAAGCAAGAGAGACTCCCTGTTCAGGGGATGAACAGTGGAGCTCTGCTCAGCTAGTGCCTTCTTAGTGGCTGCCCACACCACAATAGCATCAACTGGGACACCTTTACTCCACAATGGGTGGCCACTGGGACTAAGGTACTGGTTAGTGTGCTTGGGGATGGGCTCCAGGGTATCAGGCTCTTTCCAAGTCTGGCAAGTGATAAGGTAAAGGAGCTAATCTGCCAGTGAGGTCACCCAGGACGTAGATGGGCCTGTCCTGAAGGCCTCTAGGAACACTAACTCCTCAGAGGAATGGGGTTGGGATGACCAGCCACTCTTGTTTCAGTATTTCTAAGATATCATCATGTGGAGATCAGGGGGACCCTTCCCCCTCATCGAAACCAGTGTCCTCTGTCAAAGACGCCAAAGGTGAGTAAGTGCTTCCTTTTGCACCGTCGTTTCCAAGGAGCCTCCTCTGCAGAGTACTATTGAGACCTCTGATGACAGGGGGGACCTCTTCTTAAGGGGCAGTCTGGAGGCCTTCCAGGACAGGCCGACTGTGGACAGGATGGATGGGAGCAAAGCTCCGATCTACAGGGGGCTGGATAGGACCTGGCGGAAGAGGGACCGCATCTCACAGTGTGGAGAAAACCTTCTTTGCTACCTGGAAGGCAGATGTCACCCAGAAGGCCCAACCTCCCACCCCAGGAGCTGGAGCTGCCAAGGGAGAGAAGGACTAGTCCTCTCCATATCTGACACCTACAGAAGGCACTGGACCTGAACCATCAAGGAACGAGGTCCCCCAGGGGAAGGGACAGCTCTGAAAAGGTTGGAGCCAAGACAAACACCTGAGGACCCGGTGCAGACATCTCAGAGACCCAGTCTGCTCCAAAGGCGACTGAGCCAAGCTAGTCTGGGACACTGCTGGAGTCGAAGAAAGATGCATTCTGCTCTCCAATGGTCCACTCGGTATAGCCAGGACCTGCAACTCTGAAACCGATGGTCAGATCGGAGGAGGAGGTTGCAGTATCGGGGTTGGTATTCTCACAGATCCAGCATGGGTCAGAGAAGGCAAGATCCCCAGCTGGATCTGGGCTTTGAGAAAACTCCACATCATCCTATCCATGTGTTTTCTGCTCTTCTCAGGAGTAGAAGCCATGATCCCCAGAGTAGCTGAGGGGGCACACTTCTTAGGGAAGAGTGTTTGAGCTCCAGAGGAAGAAGACCTCTTAAGATCAGCTTGTTTTGCTGATCAGCATGGCTCGGGATTGAAGGCTGAGCAGATATCGCATGGAACCTCCGAGTGCCCTGACCCAAGACAATGCACACACCTCTTGTGGCCACCCAATTGGAGAATCACGCCAACAAGAGGCACACTTTTTGAAATCAGAGGGTTTGTCTGACATGCTGAAAATGGCACATACAGCACTCGCACACACATTAACACTATATTAATAAAAAGTTAACTTAACACATTTATGGAGATTTTTTTTTTTATATAAAAAGGAAAGGAGAGAGAGGAAGCAAATAAGAAGAAAGGCAGAAGGCAGGAAAACCATAATGTCACAGAAACTTGAGAGACAGACAGCAACCTAAGCAGGGAAAAGAGGTACCAGCTAAAAGTGACAGAATACAGCTAGGAAAACTTAGAAAAGAAGGCAAGCTCTGGATTGTAAAAAAGCAAATACAAACCACTTATCTTGTAGCAGAGGTTATCGGAATCACATCTATGCTGGAAGGCGGCAAACCAGATCTGAAGGGCTGCAGAATGAGTGAGGCATTATGGGAGAGGGAGTAGTTTGAGGCTTAGATCGTATGTCTGGAAGAAATGACAGAGTCGGATCCCAGGATGGATCTGAAGACCCACTTATCTGAACCTAACTGCTGCCGAAGATAGGTGTAGATTCAGACTTTCTGGAAGGGCAAAACTGATTACCAGGGTGGAAGTGGGAAACAAGGTCCCTTAAATAATCATTCTGACTTGGCCAGTTTTTTTGGGGGGGGTCCTGAATTCTTTTTAGACCCCCCCCCCCCGCCATATCTTTTCAAAATGTCTGCTTACCCATTTTTGCTGAGCTTTATTTTATTTTTTGCTGAAACTGTATGAATGATTAGAGAATCCCTTAGACATTTTGGAAAAGGAGGGCTGAAAAAAAATTGGATTCCCTGTATCAACTTACCCCTTTCATCACACTTTTGATCACTACTGCAGCAAAGGAACCCAAAACTGAATCTATTTCCAAAGAGAAATTTTAAAATTTCATTTTCACAACATCGGAGATGTTCCGAGAACGCAGCCACGCAAAACATCCTCAAAATAGTACCAAGGGCCATAGTCCTGGAAGTAGTATCAACACAGTTCTATACACAAACTTCAACATAGAAGCCTGACAATTCAAAATTCTGAAAATTAAAGTTGCAGAAACATACACTTTTCCCATACTTATCTATAACCTTTCCATCCTTATCAGAAAGGCTAGGATTGGAATTAAGTATTTAACAGAAGGATTAATCACAGCTATAGCTGCAAGGTTAGGTTTGGGAAGAGTAAATAAAAAAAAATAAAAACTTAGAACAGCTGACTACCTGGAAGACTGCAGAACAAACCATGAGGCAAGCTAAATGGACCAAAAAGGTAAAATTGTATCAGCAAAAAATAACAGTCTATCTATCAAATGTACTTTAATAAAATGACAAATAAAAATCAAAGCTATCAAGTTAAAGACTCTTCCTCAGTGTAACACTGAGTAATCAAATGAATTCCTTAACAATACATACATACTTCTGTTTTTGTGTTAGAGAACTGCAGTTCCTACAATAGCAGGAAGTCTTACTTTAAACTAAACTCAGGATACCAAAAAGGCAAGAGATGTGGTCAGATATACCATACTGCACTACTACAAGCAGCAAACAGCAAATATTCCTGCTAAACCAAAAGGTACAACACTATACAAGCAAGCATTTCCCACAAGAGGGGGGTGGCAAAACTACACGCTATTGGCATACTTAAGACATGAAAGCACTTTTGCTTGGTCCACACGACCAGGTATGAGAAATTAATCTAGGACAGGCATGTGCTACGATATACATTTTCACAAGAAATACAGGCTAGCCTGCTCTATTAACATGCAAAAAGCCAGTACCATAGACTCCACAAAAAACATCTAAAAGAAAATTATTCTGCCTTCCTACACAGATAAGACAGGATTTTCTTCCATGGCTTTTGCATTTCCACCCACACAGCTTAAATGCCAGCAAAGATGTTTGGAGAAAGTAAGAAAATAAAAAATATCTAGAAAAAGCTCTAACTGAAGAAAGCTTGCAGTTGTTCATCAGAAAGCAGTTCAGGTTTCAGCTCCAGTACAGGAGAAGGCTTTCAATAATTTAAGACATGTTTGAAATAGTGGGGACACTGGAAGAAAATAAAAGGGCAAATGGCAAAACAAGTAGCATCAGAAATACCAGTTCTAATGGTCAAAACCTAGTCTGCAACATAAATAGGACATGTTGGTGGGACAGGCGTGTGTCTGAAAAGATTATACTCTCTGGAATAGGCTTCCCATACAAGTGAGGCAAAGCTCATCCCTAGCCCTATTCAAAGACTAACTTGGACCAGAGTATGGGAAATCACAAAATTTACCCCAGGTTTGGTACCAAACACTTGATGTATACAAGTCTACAATGCAACAGTAAAGTTCCTTGCGGTACTGACACATACAGCCTTATTAGGCTTAAAATGGCTTTTGGGATGGTAGCTTCATGGATGGTTACTAGGCTATGATAAAAAATGGAAAAAATACACTAAGTAGCTATTCAGATTTGCTTTTGATATTAAGGTAAGAAAGTACTTAAATTACAACGTATTCAAGCATTACAAAGCAACAATAAAAGCTGGAAAAAAAGTTTAAATGTAATAGAATATTGGGCTGATGGGGAGCTGTAAATGAAGTGTGAAACTGTTGAAGTACATAGTTATGCAAGTATCTGCCTCAACAGAAGCCTCAGTGCTTTAAATGTATTAAAATTAGTAGTGCACAATTTAGTTTCCATAAGGGTAAGATTTAATTTACTGAAAGCATGCAAGTTTTTCATATCAGAGAGATGAACACAGAACATGGACAAACTCTGTGCAAGTGTGAACACAGACTCCAATGTGCTCCAGCAGAATTAACTCAAATTTAGAATAGGTAATACCCTGTGGGAACAGCCAATGATTTTGGCCAACATCTTATACATGAAGGACTAAACTTTAATTTTACAAAAAGAGTATATACTTTCATAGGTTTGCTGTAAAGTTAAAGGCACCGAGGATTTAAAAGCACATTTAGTTTTTTCCAGCATTTGTTATTTAAGCAAATAGTGTGACATGGGTTTAAATGGAAACAAGAAACAACTATATGAAAGCTCAGTCTACCAAACAATATGGTTAGAATATTATTTGAAATAACTGCCACATTAAATATATAAACTTTTTATAAGAATGGCTGCTTTGTCAATATAAACATCGACTGTAAATGGCCTTACAGGTATAAACAAGCAATAGTCTACCTAAAAAGTACTACTATGGAGCTTAGGAAAATATGGAAAGAAATACAATTTCCAGAGGAATTAATGACGGAGTCAGGATTGAAATCCAATTTTCAAACTAAGGATGTACCAGAGAACCCAGAAGGGAAAATAAAAAAGAGGTTAGATGTTTGGAGTATATACCACTTGGTATGGAAGATGTGGATTTGATAAATTCATTTTCATATCATTCTTCATGATGCAATAATGGAGCTAGAAAATACATTACACAAGAGATCTGAAAACCATCCTATAACTATAATCATGTAATTCCTGCATTTCCATCTTGGTTGCTATTGGCATAGGATCTGAAACAAACAAACAGTTACTGGTACTGTGGCATCATCACTGATGATGGCAGGATGCTACTCAAGGCTTATTCATACCCAACTGGGACACATTCAGAGATTTCCTTCATGTCTCTATCTAGTCCAGTGAGGTACATCTTAGGTTAAGCCCACTTGGACTATAACAGTGTCATACTAATACTTGTGGTTTAAAGACCCAAGTAGGTGCATGATCTGGTGGATCCTGATTCCAGACAGCTCTCTGTGATCTTCTTGTTTGCCTGGTGAGGGGGACATCAGTATGCCGTACAATGGAATCCCCATTAGCCAAAATGTTTGTCTGTTTGATGTGTTGCCTTATGGCCTTGGAAGCGGGGCTATTATGACTTCTTGTGTGAGGCGCTGTCTTTTTTGACTACACACAGGGCCACAGAGATGTTTTTAGGAGGTCTTGGAGGTTTGTGCAAATTGCATAAGAGTACTTATGCTACATAGTTCTTTGTGTTTGTTGCATAGTGTTGGTAGCGAATGTGTTGGGTGCAACGTTGACAACCTGGTTTGTATTTTTCTTGTGTGTATGTGAGAACTTTGCCTCTAATGACATTGTGTACCCACATCTCGCACACACTGAATTTGTCTGTTCTAAAATTAAATGGTTATCAGTGAACATGAGGTCGTTACTACACTGCCTTAAGATGCCCATATCCACCAGGCCAGAAATGGAGATGGCAGGAAATATCTATCCATTATACCAGATCCTTAGCAGATGGGAAGGAGTAGGAGAGAGTCACTTAAAAGGCCTAAGTGGGAATGTTTCGTAGTATACTAGAGTATGAACAGAAGTGGCACTATGCTCTGCACTAACTGGCAGCCCTTTAAGCAGCTGTAATCAATGGGAAAATATGAAGAGCATTTCCTAGAGGATTTTGAACTGGAGAGATTTGCGTATATACAAAGCACTGGTAATGGCATTAACACGATGCAGAAAAGCGAGGCTTTTATACTATCAGAATTAAAGACTTTTACACAGTTAAGCCCTCGGGCCATTCAGATAAACACACAAAAAAATCTTTCCACCAGCAGTTCCCAAATCGGATGGG
The DNA here is from genome assembly GCF_019279795.1 of Protopterus annectens. Lineage (NCBI taxonomy): Eukaryota > Metazoa > Chordata > Ceratodontiformes > Protopteridae > Protopterus > Protopterus annectens. Next base: position 327,012,712 of record NC_056739.1, on the reverse strand, counting down.
TTAAATAAGCCCTCTGCTCCCACCAGAGTGCAAAATAAAACCCATAAATAATGCTGAGTGGACATTAGGAAAAAAGAGCACTCCTAATTCCAGACAAGTTACCTGTGAAAAATGGACTCAGAGGTACGATAAAAAGGTTTTCCGTTTCCATTATACCTCATAAAAATGATTAACTGCCACAACAGAAAACTATTCTATACATGATGCAATGTAGACAAAATAAAAAGTTAGATGCAAGAATAACCAAGTTCCAAAAAATAAATAAACTAAATACAGAGTATATACAAAAGAAAAATAAGTTCTCATAGGACAATTGCTACATTTCATTCTCTAAAGGGAAAACTATTCTAAGCAAGTGTTAGTCAAATATTCAGACGGAAGTTTGTGAACTACGTATGGTGGATGATAAATGTGCTCCAATCAGCGTGTTGACTATTTATAAAAAGATAATAAAAAAGTACCAAAACAAATATGAGCAAAAATCCACTTGGCCTCATTTAACTAAAAGTGATGTAAAACTACGAATGGTACAACTACCAAATGTGTATACATTATTAAAGAGCACCCCTACCCAGAGGGCAACATTACCCATTTTATTTCAGAAGAAAACACTGGAGCCCATTTCTGTGAAGAACTGAACTAATGTCACAAAATCTTTATGTTCTGCTTGGAAATTTTTGAAGTTTACTAAAAACACTGTACATATTTGTCTACAGACTTGAAAGTATATTGTCTTGTTTCAAGTGTGTCTCTATGGTTGTTTCTGCAATATCCCTTAACCATACCTCTCAACCTCTTAGGGCAAGAAATCTGGGCAAAGCTTAAAATAATGGGAGGGGGGAGTTAAAGGCCCAAAAATAGGGACATATATTTTTAGAAAGTAGCTAGAACATGCTTTTTATGAAGGTTTCAGCTTTCTGAAAATTCAACTATGTGGTATCTCTCTATTTTTGTCTCAATGATGTAAGTTTCACTGTTATGGGATTTCGATGTATTAAAATAAATCCACTTACGGAGAGTGATGCATTTTTGTATTGAGTGAGTATTTTTGATCGGATGTTAATTTTTTAATAATCCTATTGAAGCAAAAAGAACTCCTGTACTAAAGAGGGATTAATCTGGATAAAAAGCAGAAGTTTCAGAAATCATAGCTGTATGAAACTAAATGCATTCATAAGAAACTGTCAGACCAACACAGAAACAAATCTCTTCTCTCTTAGGGCAGAACCCCATTCCACCCCAAGATTAGTTTCCCCTTCAACAATTGTAGGAACACAGCTCAGAGATATGATGGCTGGGAGTTCCATCAGTAGACAAGTCACCCACGCCCATAACAAGAGCCTGACTGACAATCCTCCATAAAGAGACCATGCTAGCATTCCCACATTCCTATACCAGTCCTCAATTCTCTACCAAAGTGTAACTCGTAAAAGCAATGTCACACTGAGAAGTTGTACAAGGCTTGTTTTAAGGCTTAAGCAAAGTTAAGGCTCACAAGGTACTACACAGGTGTCTGGAGACTAGTGGTTTGAACTGCTGAAGAACTAAAACATTGCAGGGGGCTGCTGTGGGGGAATTGGGGGCAGTGAACAACAGAAACAGAAGCACCAAAAAAAAAAAAAGATAGATGCAACATATGATGCACAATGAAATTAAAGTAACCCCAGCTTAACCAAATGTTAGTACTTCATCTGCAGCCAAGTTACATTAGGAATGTGACTTATTAACAAAAGTGGTTTAAATATAACAACCCCCACTTTTCTGCAGTATTCCTTAGGCAGTCTTTCAGGAAATTATGTCTGTTACTATTCAAAAAGTTAGATAATGAAACATTTCAAAAGTAACTTCAAAAATATGTATCTACATACTACACTCAGGTAACCTAACGCTGACAACATCCTGAACAGGAAATGCTAATCTCTAAAGTATTTTATTTGATCACCTTCCAGACAGTCTAAGATTATAATAAGGCCTGTGAATTGAGGCAAAGACTAAAGGCTGTAGTTTTTCAGATCTTGCCTAGCAAAGAGATCTACAATGCAAAACACTTTCCATTATGCAAGTTAGATAAGCCTGTAGTAGACTTACTGCATTTCATATTATTATACACACTATATATTTTACATATACACACACACGCGCCTCTGTATTACAAGCTGCAGCTGTCTCTTATGAGTAAACATTAAATTCATCAGGAGGCAGTAGCCTCTTGTTGATCAGGAATTAAACTGTAGAAGCCTTAACAGAGCATGCAGCTTCTTTTAACAGCATTTACAGACCAGTCAAGTTTAATGATTGAGAACCACTGCAAACATTAAGCTTGCTGTACAGCAGAAACTGACTCAAGGAAATAGTGTGTCATCAAAAGCCATAAAGAAAATGAACAATGAAACACAATTATGGACTCGACTTAAAAAAAAAAAAAAAAAAAGTGTCATTTATGTTTTAGTACTGCATGCAGTTGTAATGGTACCAGACACTGCTAAGCCAGCTATTCTAGTGAAGTAGAACATGTTAATAACTTCTGACATTTCAGCTCTGCAATACTGGATGCATGTCTGCCAAATCTGCTATGTGTTGAGAAACAGATTCCAGTCATATGAAAGGCAGCCAAGAAGGAAGAATTTGTCTAAGGACAACCTTACCTTTCTATGAAAAGGAACGGTTTAGTTATTATACAGTCTCAGAGTGTGCCAGCACTACAGCACAAATGGTAGTGAACTATGAGGATTCATCCTGTACTCTTGAGAAGTCTTAGCATGGACTCCACAGCTCAGCTTGCATACTGCATCACTCAGCAAGTCACTTAGTCAGGTTACTACTCTGAAGTTGCACCTGAAGACATGAACTACTGTTACTCTTTCTAGTTAAATAAGCAAGATTACCTATCAAGAATGGAATACATCTTCCAAAACATCCTATTAGTAAGCAGAGCCATGCTGTACCACTAATGGTTTCCTACAGGTGGATTCCAAATAGCCAGAAAATAATTCCAGAAAAGGTCTATTCTCAAGGCATGTAAAACAGCATACAAAAATGAATTTCAGTGCCTCCTAAATTTACACCTGTGACAAAACAAAAATTAGATTGCTTTTAGCAACAAAAATCTGTTTAACAAGTACTTGGACCACAAAACTCTTAGAAGAGAGCTCTCCACTAATTTAGGTCTTTACCCATCCAAACACCTCCTGCTACAACACTGCCCCCCCACCCCCACAAGAAGCGGCATCCTCCTACAGAATAAATTTCCTTGTAGTGCATGGCACAGGCAGCCTTAAGGGCTACTGCTCAGGCTACTATCAGACATGTCTGCTCAGAGGTACTTCAAAGGCCATATTCTGACAGAAAGAACCAACCCCTTATGTTTACTGCAGCTAGATATTCTTATCAACATCCTTTTATTATACTTTCCAAAAATGCCTTTATGCATCGCAATGAAGAAAGCAAAGTTTCTCTGTACTGGCTTCAAGTTAGTTAAGAAAAGCAAAGGACAGACAGGAACAGCAGATAAAATGATGGTGGTGTCCAGTGACAAAACAAACAATGTGAATTTAAACAAAGTATTTTTGCAGCAACTACAGTGCCGCAAGTGCTGTGCTGGGAAGCTACACAACATACACCTGTGGCAAAATCACAAAGACCCCAACTTCTTAGTCCGAAAAGGATTATGTAATGACCATGACATAGAAATTCAACTCCTTTCACTTTTAAAATAAACACCAAGACATACCCTCACACAGTAAAGCAGCGCACATACCCACCCCCAAAATTTACTTTCATTCCACATGCTCTTCTCAGGCACATATCAAAAGACTACATATTAGGACTTACAACAGACCCTACATATCACTTCTTGTTACATTATGAATGAATGAAAGGTGGTTATCAAACACCAAAACCACTGACAATTCTTTTTTTTTTGGGGGGGGGGGGCTATACCACCTTATCAGTCAATGTCATAAAAGAATCTTGCCTTGCCATCATAAAATGCAGCCACTGCACAGGTTAAATTCATGTAGTTCTCAGCCAAATGATAGCAGTAACAATACTGGTCTGGTTCTATAACAAGGACATCAGCTGCTCAATTCATGAAGACTGCAGACTCTGTTTCCTTACTCCTTCAGGTGCAGATGATGTCTACTTCCCTTACTAAGAAGCCCTCAAAACACATGATCTTCACTCAACACTACATGTTCCTAAAGATGGAACCTACATTACCAATTCAGTACTTAAAGGAATGCAATGACAAACTAGATTCACTCACCAGGGTGACCCACTCATTCTGAGGAAAAAGCAACCCACCCCTCAGTTTTGCAACAATTAAAGTAAACTAAGGACTGTACATGTAAATGTTAAGACTATTTTCATTTAAAAACAATTGTGTGTGTCTCTCTCCTTTTAAATACTCTTAATAACAGAAATCATGGCAACATGACAGCTCATGGTCGCATGGCAAGCTTGTTAAAGTCGTGTGCCATATTAGCACTGCTATGCAGTATTTGTGCTAGCAGCCCAGTATCTTAAACATGAACCACTACTAGTGACAGAAGGGTAATAGTAGTACCATTATACTCATTGCTAACTAGAACTCCTGCATCTTCTCTGCCATGTGTTTGTGTAGCTGCCCAGAAATAAACCACTGCTGGCTGCAGTTTCTGTACTCCATATGCAATAAGCAACACTTAAGAGATGGGCCATCATTAATATGCACATTTGACAAGATTTTTAAGACCCTTTAGCAGTGTCTGCTTTAGATTAGCATTCCAGTAATAAATATTAATGCTTCATTACTGACATCACCCACAAATGAACATGTTCTGTTGAAATTCCAGTGTAAATCATGTATAAAAAAAAAAAAAGAAGGTCTCCAATGGGATTCTGCTGTACACAGTAAAAAATATCAGGCAGAAATATGACAGCAAGTTAGCCGAGTGAAATACTGAGGGCCCATCACAGTAAATAAAGTTACTGTACAAAATACTATCAGGGTCTTCCACGAATTCTCCTTAAAAAGGGAGGGAGTATTTAGCCAACAACCCCTGATAAAACAATGCAGTCCGTTATTGCCCATAACGGCAAAGATAAAATGGTTACAGAGTCTTTCCAGAAGTTCAAAATAATTTTACCACAACACCAAACTGCTTCACCAATCATTTCCAATCTGTGGTTGTACAAGACTTGTGGTAGATCACCAATTTCTAGGAAGCAATATAACAGTGTCAAAAGTAAAGCAAAACATTTTAAAAGGCATGTAAAAATGCTATTTTACAATGTAGACTAGTAGCTTACAGCCCACATTTTGCTTAGTTGACAGTATCAGGCAGGGAACCAACTCACCAGCCCAGCACTTCCCATACAATTTTAAGACAATATGATCTTGCAAAAAATAAAAATAAAAAAATAGATAAGTAGCAAGTGACAGCTTGATCCAAACTCTAATACCGATCTGCAACAGTATCAGGGCAGTACTCCTCCCTAAACTAGCTGGGTGGCCTAATGGTCAAGTTTGCCTTACAAACACAAAGTGCAGGGTTTGAGTCACAACTGGCTAGGCTTAAAATAACTCGCAAGAGCTGTTAGCCTAATACTAATCTATGAACCTATGAGCTCAACCTGAAACAGACTAAACAGCAACACAATTAACTCAATAGTCTCTTTTTTTCGACTATGTAAGTGTTTATGTTCTGAAATATAAAAAAATAAAGTCTGCATTAACGTTGTTTTGGGCTTGCGGTTTTCATGGTTATAAACAACTACAAATTAAGAATAAACACAGACCAAAATTCTAACACAAAAAGTATTATATAAAAAAAAAAACAGGCTGCCAGATAAGGAAGCAACCACACTTCGACACCAGTAAGGAAGCATTACTTTTCAGTGCAAAAGCAAGTACATCAATGTTACCCATTCCACAGAGGTCACCACGCTCATTCATCTCAGAATGCCGAGGTACAGGACCTTCTCTCTTAACCCTGTAGAACCACAAAGAAGTACACAATCTCCAAAATCATTCTCTCTTCGTGAAGCCTTCGTTCCATTAAATCTCCTGCCTGAAAAGCCGATTTGTGTTCTTCCACTACACTGCCACCCCATTCACTCACCTGGTGGGTGTTGCCTGATAAATGGACTTGGAAGTCCTTCCACCCCTGACAACTGCTTTCCTCTGATGACCTTGCCCGTCTGAGAAATGCCAGCTTCGAACTGTGCTGTTCTAACCCCTCAGATAATGCCATAATGACAATTAGTAACAGCATAATAATCAAAAAATGATCCATTCTCAACAGCTGCTTGACAGACCACAACTCAGATCTAAACATTGCCTTATTATCCAGCCCACAACACAAGTCCGCCCACTTAGAAATCATCCCACCAACCAAATCCCACACCGCCCATTTCTGGAACATCACCTCCCACGTCTTCTATAAACTCTTCCTTATTGACTGAATGTTAAACCAATCTTCGAAGAAGGTCGGACCTCGTGAGAGTAAAAAAATGTATTTTCTATTAGCGAGCTTTTCTTTGTATTTTATTGGGATACAACAACGTGAGTTTAACGCTCACTCAATGTTCTGATTGGACTGTGACTATCATGCGCTACTACGGAACAGAAAACACTTTGGCGGGTTGACGAATGAGGTGATTGCGTGGTGTAATGCTAAGAAGTTTACGGCAGTGGAAAATTGCACATTTTGTTAACTTTCAGCAAAAATTGTCACTGCGTGATACTTTAAATATCATGTAAGGGGTAGCTGAAACATTCGACGTCCTTAACGGATCTTTTGTGTATATCCAATGAGGAGGTTTAAGGTATCGCAGTGAAAACTCTGGCTTGTCTGGGTTTTCGTGCAGTTTTCACTGGTTTGTCTGTGTTACCTTTTTACACTTTGGTTTGGACATTTTCTTGGTTTGCTATAACGGATCGTATGTTTCAAGAGTTATGATTTACGCATAACGGTACAAAAATACCCCTTAGTTTGCTGATTTAAGTCCATAAAGACAACACTTTTTAAGGCATAGATCTCAATCAATTAGGGGCAAATCCAGAAATAATTAGGGACTTTTTAAAATATTACTACTTTTAACTTTAGACTGCCAGAATAAGGAATTGTGAACCGATATACATTTTCTGAAGTAAAATATGTCTTTAACTCGTAGCTCTCAGTCTTCCATGTCTAAAATGAGGAACACTAGCCCTCATAATGTGGAACAAATGGGCAAAATGTGGAACTCGTACTAATGGCTTACAAACAACTTCAACTAGGAAGATCATAGGATGGTTAAAATAAGCTGGTTTTACTTGTAAAGAAGATCTTTTAATGAATTAACATGATTCACTTCTATTTACAATGGATTTCACTTAAAACATTCCTAACACTGAATGTGTGACAGTCTTTCAATGTGGAACTTTGAGGAACATTAACTTTTTAAGACCCTAAATGAGGTACGTTCCTCTTAATGAGGTAAACTTGAGAGGTATGCTTTAACTCTACTGTCATTATTAGGTGTAATTCACCATCTTTTTCATCAAAGGTCAACAGTTTTAGGGAAAAAAATTAAGAGGAGCAGAGGTAACATTTGAGTCAAAATCAGGAACAGTTGAAAGGTTACCTTTTAGGGTCTATATTAAATCGGCGAATGCTATCACAAAAGGGTTCTCATCCAGGAAAAGAGGTCATTGTTCCCCTCTACTAGACACTCATTAGACCCATTATAGAGTACAATGCCTCTTTTGAAAAGTACCTCACAGGGCATCTGCAGCAGCTGGAAAGGCTACAGAAGTACCTCACAAAGAGGATTACTGGCCTCAAACAGATGTCCTACACTGACCGTCTCAAACTCCAGCTTTACTCTGTAGCATATCGCCTAGTCTGAGGTGATCTCTGCCTAACATATAAAGCTATATCAAACCCAGAGCTGTTGGACATGCTCCACCTAAAGAAATCCCAATCCCTCCGAGCTAGACGCTCTAGGGACCCAAACCTTATCACCACAGCAAACAGGACATGCTGGAGGGATAGATTCCTGTCCCAGAGACTTCCCATACTCTGGAACAAACTAACCATCTATGTCAATCAAAGTTCCTCATTAGCAGTCTTCAAGAAAAATCTTGAGTGGATGGGGAATAGGAAATACACCCCGGGGATCACTTCTGTGGCTCTGCTCGACAGAGGCACTGGAAAAATAACTTTCTTGGGTGGCATAAGCCAGGGAATCTTGTTGGCTAGGCTTACTTAGGCCCTTGGGCAGATAGCCTAGTACCTACCTATGAACCGAGACTATGATTTATTGACCCGTTAAAAGCAAAAGCTTGAAATCCCAAAGACAAGGAATAGCTATTTTTCCCCACAGGGAAAAATAAATGGCCGGGCCGTTTTTGGGACTTTGCCATTTCCTCCACCGTGGTGTAATCTCAGAGTTGTTATATTTAAGTAGGGGGTGTGGGGAGCGAAGCCCCTCACTTTTATTTAGTGTTTTGAAGTTGTTTTTTTTTGTGGAACAGCAATTCTTTTTCCCTGGGGGAAAAAAATCGCTGTTCTGTGTCTTCGGGATTTCAAGCTTTAGCTTTTAAAGGATCGATAAATCGGCATTCGCTATTTTAAGCGTTCACTGATTTAACATAGACCCATATTTTAAGGAGTCTGCTTCAGATGACTGAAAAACCAAAAGAATGAAAATTCAAGACACTGAATGATGGAATTTGCCTCTTCTTCACTGTTGTGCAATCTTGGAGTTGGTATATATAGTTAGCAAGGGGTGTGAGGGTGCAGCCCCCCTACACACACACACACACACACACACACACACGAAGGCTGCAGGGGAGCTTGCCCCCTGCATTAAAAATGTGTTCAATATTTTGAATTTTCAGTCTTTTGGGGTTCAGTCTTTTGGTTTGTCAGCCTTCCTTTTAAGGGTACATACATTATTAAACAGGTGACCTAAGTCTGTAAAGAGTCCTTTTCACTAATTATTTATGATTTAGTATAAGAAGGTATTATATTATTTAAGGAAGTGCTACTCTTTCTGTCCCTCTGCTATGATGTGGAGTTATGTGGTATAATGATCTTGTGTCATCTGACCTCATGCAATATTGACTGCCCATCAGAAATGTATATTAAATACCATGGTATACACAGATGGAGCTGTCTTTTTTTTCCTCTTTGTCTCCAAATGCATGTTTGAGGTTTTTATAATTTGTAACTCCGATTCTAGTAAATTATCAACTAATACTACTTGTCATAGTTGCAGGGTGTGAAGTATTGCTGCAAATAAGCTTACATTCTTCAAAAATATTATTTATTGTGTTTTGTTGACCAAGCAAATCTGGGTAACCTGTCTCCTTTTTATTGGAAACCTTGAAAGCCAGTTACATAATGTATAACATTTAGTACATAACACTGACAAAGCATAGGCCTCACAGTTGAATCCACAAGAGCAGTTGGGCAAGGTCTTGGTTCCCAAAATAGGTTTTGCTCCATCAGTTGTCAGTCTGAACTTCCCCAAGCAACAGTGATAAACCGGGAATGTCAAACAAACCTATAGGTTTGTCTGTCAGAGCCCCATGAACATCTTTGTCTTATGGTACAAACAATTAATTGGCTGCCCATATTAATTTAGAAGTTCACAGGTACATAGGTTACTACTAGACAATAAATTGGTTAAGACATATAAGTAGTCACTGCAGTCCCACTGGTACAGCCAATGGTCCTTAAGGGATAGAGGGGCTAGGTTGTGGGTAAATTTGCAGTTTCACATGTGTAAGTTAGATTTGAAGACAGAGACGTGCTTTGCTTTACAGAAAATGTAGGGTTTGTTCCACAGGTGGGTCATTCTTTGGAAATGAAATCTGTCATACTAGCAGGTCCTATTATTACTGCAGTTTGGATTTAGGTCCCCTGATCTTGTATTTGTATCATTAGCAGTCTTGTAGATATGCATTTGATCATGCAAGATTTGATTATTTACAGCTTTGTAGGCCAGGTACAACATGTAAGAGTCTGTAAGAAACAGAAGAGGGACACAGCTTTCAATACACTGGATAACTTAAAGGGCACGTGCCTGATATATTTTAATGAGTGACCATTGTTTTTTTAAGTTGAGTTAGGAAATTGAACAGTTCTACACCATATGGTGTACTGTATTCTAGTAGGGAACTGATAATCTGATGAGAGTTGCTTATGAGGGAATGATGAACTCTTTTGCCATGAGAGATGCCATAAGTAATGAGCTGGATGATATAGAAGGCTTTCCTAAAGATAGTGGCTACGTAGTGTTCAAATAATATATATTCCATAAAGGTGACTAGATCAGTTCAGCTTTAGACCATGTTACTGACACCACAAGTTTGCCTGAGTTAGGCCTTCTAGGAGGATGCAAGTGTCATCAGGGAAGTTGACAATGTATCCAAGCTCACAATCCTCCAAATATTTGTTCAGCCAAAAGCCTTTAATGTCAGATTTGATGTCAGAGATACAAATACCACTTTGACATCAGAGAAGTAGATGCCAAGAAGAAGTGGTCCCAGAACACAGCTCTAGGATACACCACTGGTGAGGATTCTGTTGGAGGGTATTATGCTACCAAGTCTAATAGTGTAGCTTCTATCAATAAATCAGTTTACACTTCATCTAATGTCAGTCTCCTACTTTTCTCATTAAGCTTTAAACATCTGCATCTTGAGTAATGGCCACTGCTGGAGTGTAGGCTGCTAGAATTAAACATACCACCTTATGCCTTAAGAATCCACAGTGACAGTTCCTTCAGATTAAAAAGACCTGCCCTTTGGTTTGGCTGTGAGCGAGAGTGTTTATCAAGATTTCACTGACTATATAGAACCAGTTATGACAAAATCAGATACACAAAATCTGTTCATATTTAAAACTAAACTAAATAAGCAGTAAACAAATACTTGACAAGAGATGTTCATATGACAGAAAAAATCGCTAATTTTGTATTAGTAATAACATTTATCATACATCAAGAACTTTTTTTAACATGCTTTATGCCACAGTTGTCTGCTGGTAGTGATTGTAGTGGAACAATGAGAAGTTGTAGATTATTTCTGTAGTCAGTAGTGTGAGCTGTGGTAGGTTGCGTGCTACCTAGGGTGCCAAACAAAGTTGATCCCTTGTATAGAAAGAAGTACATTATGTATTGAAATGGCTAACCCTGAGAGTGTAATGGGTGTGAACACACAATTAATTTAGTTTTCTGTAGGAATATGGATGTGGTAGGGTGCAAAAACGAAAGTTATGTACTCAACATAATGATAGATCTATGTTGTCTGTTTCTGACCTTCCTCAATGTATGGATCTTAAGATCTGACTTTGGCCACTTTCAAGCATTTGGATCAAGTACTCAGACTCCTCCCTTTACCCACAATTCCTCATGTTAACTGAAATACCTCAGATTGAGTTTGCCCCCTGGAAAAAGGCATATATACAATCTAAGATAGAAATAAGAGAAAAACAGCTGAAAAAAGTAGCTCTTGATAATGAACCTCTAGCAGCCAAGGCTAAATCAGCCAGAGAAGTCCAGGAACTGGAATGTCAAATGCCATAAGACACATACATGGAAGGGGGGAGGTGGGTGAGGAGTTGAGGAAGGACAGAAACAGACATCACAAATCTATCATTATGGTGATTACATAACTTTCATAACTGATGTTGTCTTTTTCGTCCATTCATCAACATATGGGAAAGAGTCCTCAGCTACTGTAACTCTTGGTGGTCTATAGACTGATACTCCACAGCCCAGCTGAACCAGAAGATGCTCTTGATCTAGATTGTATGTCCAATTTATAATCTGAAATGACGGTATGGAGTTTAGACCAAGTAACTGTTGCACAGATATCATTAAGAGGTACTCTGGAAAAGAAGGCTAAGGCAAGTGATCTAGTAAGAGTGGACTTTTGGGGAAACAGGCAGGGACAACCCTATCTGCTTGTAAACATAAAAACTACACTCAGAAAACCAACGGGATAGTGTAACCTTGGTCACACCCTTTCCCATTTTGATAGAGGTGTAAGACAGAAACAACTGATGAGTTTTCCTGAAAGCTCTGGTTCAATGTAAATAGAATCTTAATTGATGTTGAACATCTAGTAAGTGTAATGTGTATTCAGCTTGAAAATTTTGGGAAAAACACAGGAAGATTTATGGACTGGTTGACAGAAAATTCAGAAGCCACCTTTGGAATAAAGAAAGGCTGGTTCTTAGACTCACTATGTCATTGTGAAAAATCAAGTATGGAGGTTTTGCAGCCAAGGCAGTGAGCTCAGAAATCCACCTAGCAGAAGTTACAGCAACTAAAACAAGAGTTTGCCATGATAAAAATTTTGAATAAACTTTGGCAGATGGTTTGAATGGAGGACTAGTTAGGGCTTGCAGTAAAATCTTAATATCCCTAGGAGGAACCTCTAAGAAGTCATAATACAAAGTTCCTTTAAGAAAGGCTTTAGATAGTCTATTGGATGGAATGGATGTATGATTCTTGCCAATGTGTAAGGAAGATATGGCTACTAATTGCACTATGACAGTGGAATCGTGTGGAACATTTTGAAAAAGATCAGCCAAGAATTCCAAGATTGCTGGAGGGGTGCTGAAAAAGAAATAAGATTGTACTCAACTTCCCAGAAGGAGAATCTTTGCCATTTGCTTTTATGAATCTTGTGTGTAGAAGGTTTCTGAGAAGAAGTAAGAATATAAATGACTGAGCATGAAAACTTGGACTGTTTAGCCTTCATCAGAATTCGAGAAACTATACAGTCAATTTGAGGGACTGAATGTCCCGGTGAGGCAGCCCTGACAGGTGAACTATTAGATTGGGAGCCAAGCCAAACGCCCAGGAAAGGTGTACTAGAGGAGACCCGAGGAAGGGAAACCATACCTGTTGAGGCCAGTAAGGGGTTATAGAGATGTGTGATCTTATTCACTAGTGCCTTTTGTAAAAATGTTGATATTAGAGAGATAGGAGGAAAGGAATGAAGGAATCCTGGGAGCCAGCTGTGGAACACAGCATCCCATGGTGAGTCCCTGTTCTGGGAGATCAGAGTGAAGAACTTGCTGCACTTGGTGGTGTGGGAAGATGCAAAGAGATTGCAGCAAGGTTGTCCCACACAGTTGAATATCTGCTCTATGACCACTAGATTGAAGAACTACTTGTGAGGAAGAAGGATAGACCTGCTCATCTTGTCTGCTACCACACTGAACTTGCCCAAAATATGCACTGTTATTAGAAAGTGGAGAGAAGATATCACCCATTGCCACATCCTCATGGCCTCTAGATATAATAGACAAGATCTGGTTCATCCCTGTTTGCTGATGTACCAGGCAGCTGCCATGTTGTCTGTATGGATAGATATCGCATATAATGGGAGAGGGACCGCTCTCATCTCCAATACATTGATGTGAAGACTGGCCTCTGATTGTGACAATGTATCTTGGATTGTCCTTCCCAGGTAATGTCCCACCCCATCACAAGTGGGAAGTGTACATGGTTGCTGTAGCCTGGGGAGGGGGAATGTTGAAAGGATGCCCCTGTGAAACGTGGTGACTCCAGCCACCATCCAATATGTGTTTTGCCACTCTCCATTAAAGATAATTGGAAGGACATAGTTTGCTGTCCTGTTGACCACAGGACTGCAAGAGTCCACTGTGGAACTTGCATGTAGTACCTGGCTATTGGAACCAAGGTAATCAAAGCTGCCATGGATCCTAAGAGATGAAGAATCATTCTTGCTGGTGGCTTCTGAAAGGACAAGACAATTGAAGCTTGATGGTGAAGGGATATGATCCTTGTTTGAGAAAGCTTTGCAAGTTGAAGCCTTGTGTCCACCTGGGCTCCAATGAATTCTAAAGGTTTGGTTGGACAAAGTTTGGCCTTTGCTACATTTATCGTGATGCCTAGGTCTGAAGAGATGGGAAACAAAGCAGTACCTGGCCTGGATAAGTAGATCCTGGGTAGAGGCAGAAATGAGCCAGTCATTCACTTTAGGACCAAAATGTATCAATCTTTCATAGCAGACAGTCACAATAGACATCATGTCTTAAAATTTTCCGCAAAGTTGCATTACCTCATCCAAGCATGTCTCCCAATAGATATGCCTATGCCAGCTGCTTTAGATGTACCCTCTGTTACATTGGAGATAAGGCTCCTAGAGATATTGGACAAGGATTGGAGGGTGGACAGCTACACATCAATGGACTTCCTTTAATCTGCAGGCATGGACCCTAGGAGAGATTTTGAGATTTCTTTGGTCAAATCTCTCTAAAATCATGTAACATTTGCCAATTAGGTCATAGCTCTCACTAAGAAAGTAGATGAAGTATACACTCACTTCCAAAATCCAGCCAACAAACTAGAATCCCTGTTCAGTAGACAGATGAACTTTTTTCTGCTAGTTTCTTTTTGGCGGCTGCTGGCGCCAACATAGAAGCTACTGCCAGGCTATTGCTCCAATGGGGACGGCCTTTAGAGATGACAAGGAACTTGCCTGGTTCCTTGGAGATGGGTTCAGTTGTGTCTGGCTCTTCCTAAGCTTGTGTGGAGATTAGGTCTATCATCTCATCTGCAGGTGGGACTGCCCAAGACGTAGATGGGTGAGAAACAAAAGCCTCACTGAAGACTGGCTCTTCTGGAGAAAGTGGCTGGTAAGACTATCCCCCATTCTGTTTAAGTAGTTCCAAGGATTTTTCCAAATGAAATCTCCTCAAGGGGGGATTGGGAGGAACCCTCTCCTTCATCAAAGTCAGTATCAGTGGTGACAGATTCCTGAGGAGAATCTAGGTGTCTCCTTTTGTGGATGTACTTCTTGTGTACTTCCTCAGTGGGCTACTCCAGAGAGGGCTCTGAAGCTGAAGTGGTCTCCACCCTGGCCACTGCTGTCCCAATGGAACAAGAAGAGTAGGGTTTGAACCCTGGGAAATCATTTGGGGAGGGACAGATCTAAGCTCGTAGGTGCAGTCTTCTGTCTGGAATGAGAGAGTACTCTCTTGAAAGCTGAGTCTAATATGGGTCCAGGTAGCCAAGCCCTAGAAACCATAAGCCCAGAGGGAGGCTCAACCTGAGACACTGCATGGCTAGGATCTGATGCTGATGTTGAAGAGTAACTATCCAACTCCGAAGCCCAGATAGGGAGGAATGGCTCTAAAAATCTCGGATCCAAACTTACTCTGTTGGAGTCAATACTGACTATTCAGCTGTGATACTCAGACAGCTCCAAATTGGTTGGAGCTGACCGAATCAGATAATTCACTGGCATCGAGGAACTAAGCCTAGGCTCTGATACAGACATCATCCGGGCAGAAGTCTGATCCAAGGACCCCATCCAAAAGGCCAGAATGGAGAAGGAGCAACCACTGAATGTGGGGAAAAGGTCATTCCCTCAGCCTTGAAGGAGGCCAGATCCTGGAAAAACCCCCAATTGGATCTGGGTCCTAAGGAATTGCCTCATCATCTTGTCCATGTCTGCTTTGGTCAGGCTCTTGGAAGACCTGGCTGATTGGAAGGATAATGCAGCAGAGGAAGATAGGGAGTGGTGGTATCTCTTTTAATGCAAGATAGGGGAACAGATCATAGGAGATACAGGCTCAGGAGGGAACATTGCCGGATTACTGGATCTGCTGAGTATCAGATATGAGAAGAGCATTGACTCTGAGGGTTTCACCAGTTTTTAAAGCCAGATCCAAGGAAGATGAATGATCCAGGGACCTCTTCCTCGAGGGTTTAGACCCTTCCTTTTCATTCTATTTTTCCTGTTTATTTAATTGGGTTTTACAAACAATATTTTAGGAGGAGAGGAAGAAGAAGATTTCAAAGAGACACAAGGAATGTTCTCTGTCCTGCAGGGGCTGGGAAAAGCCCTTTCAGAATGACTTTTTTTCCTTCTCTCAACAATGGCCTACTGGCCAAAGTCTTCACAAATAAAGCAGGAAGTGTCCAGGGGTGAGGGGCCAAAGAAATACCTTTCTCATGTGTGACCAGTTGGGTAGCTTATGAGTACAAACCACAAACTTTTTGAAACCAGATGATTTATCTGACATCCCATTAAAGATATCTAATGGTAAGAAGAAACCTAGGGGAAGAATCTAAATATGGCATGGATTACAAAAAAACATTTGATAGTATCCCACATTCATGGATAAAAGCGTGCTTAAAAATATATAAGAAACATCCTCCACTGATCGACTACATTAAAGTGACCATGAAACAATGGCAGACAACTTTGCAATTAAGCCATGATAAAGGACAAATGATTATCCCAGGGATAAAAATTCAAAGGTGGATATTCCAGGGTGACTCTCTGTCACCACTGCTATTCTGCCTTGCCCTTAACCCATTAAGCTGTCTACTTAACAGCTTAGGCTATAGCTATAACTTGGCTTCTAGAAAACAGAGTGTAAAGACTTCTCATCTTCTCTTTGCCGATGATTTAACATTGTATAGCTCATTAGATGAGGAACTGAAAGCACAACTGCAAGTTGTCAAAACATTTTCAGATGATATAAGAATGTCATTTGGTCCTAGTAAATGTGCAAAAGAAGCCTTTAAAGCAGGAAAACTGTAGCACCAAGAAAACATCAGTTTGGGACAAGAATGTGATATAAAAGAACTTGAGCAAGAGGGAGTGTATAAATATTTGGGTACTGATGAAGGATTAACAATAAAACATAAACAAATGCGAGTAAAACTTAGTAAGGAATACTTCAGAAGACTTAAATTAATCCTGAAAACAGTGTTGACATCTAGGAACAAAATTCAAGCAATAATCCAATTTGCTCTTCATGTCCTAACTTACAGTTTTGGAGTGACTGACTGGCCCCAGAATGTGTTGGATAGATTAGACAGGAAAACAAGAAGGATGCTTCATGCTCACCAAATGATTTATAAAAATCAGTGCATACCAAGATTATATATTCCCCCATTCCAAAGGAGGGATGGGCCTCCTTGAAACTGATTACATGTATAGATCTGCAATCGTGGGACTGCACACATCTGCTGACCTCACAACTGCCAAACATAGTGAAAGCTTTGAAACATGACAAGAATAAATCTAAGATGACTTCTTTCCTTAATCTCGCTGAAGAATATCGGTGTCAAGCAGGAATGGAAATCAATCCAGAAGTAGATAAAAAAATCAGGCAGCAACTGAATGTGCCCATAAATAAATGAATGAATGGAAGAAAGAATACAAGGTAAAGGCCCAGATGAGAAGGCAAAAATTGTGGAAAATGCATAAATGTAGTTGCAATTAGACAAAATTCTGGAAGAACTTCATGTGGATCAGAATCAAATGCAGGAATGGTTAAGGAGAGGCAAATTCAAACCAAGAGATGTAAGATTAATATTGGTGGCCCAAGATAGTGGGCTACATAGACGTTGGTTTACAAAGTCCATTGAACATGTGGGAGAAAGACAAATGTAGGTTTTGTAAAACAGAATTGGAAATAGTTGCACACCTAATTGCTGGTTG
>NC_056739.1:326985242-326987742 GCF_019279795.1 Protopterus annectens | reverse complement strand
AGAACACTTCACTAGTTATGCGAGGAAACAAGTATTAGAAAAGCTGGCCTCCAGGCTTCATTCCTTCCTAGTTCCTAGAGGAATTTTGGTAGGATTCTTTATAGTGGATACTTTAAATTGCTTTGCACAGGAATTTGCAGTAAACTTAAAAGTTGATTTTGGGATCCTCAGAGGACTGTGGAGTTGTGTTCCCTCGATTAAACCTAACAGTGTATATGTGCCTCAGAAGCTGCATCCTCTTCTCATTGATACATTCTCTAAGTTGGTTGAGAATGATATCTATACTTTTTATGAGGAAAAGAAGAAGATGTCATATAAGGATAATTTGAGCTATAAACAGAAACACAAGCCCCTGGAACTTTAAGTCTGATAACACCTTACAAGCGTCAGCCTCTGCAGACAAGATGCGTGGTCTCAATTCGTTATGATGGACTTGAGCATGATTATTGTGAATGGATGAATGAGATGTTGAATGATACCAAGTTCTATGTTAGGAGCTATTTAAGGACTATGACTGATGTCACCTATAAGGTATTTAAGATATAAAGTGGATATGTTAGATGATTTATTGTTGAACAAACTAGCAGATGAGGCTACCCATGAATGGCTCTCAAGGTTAGGAACCCTCGTGACAGATAATTAACCATCCAGGGTCTTCCTAAAGTTCATAAATCCTTGGCAGAACTCCTGGCGCGGCCCATAGTGGCCGGTGAAGGTTGGCCACGGAACCCTTATCCATATAGAGTAGAGTATTGCTTACGCCCTAGTGGAGTGGATATGAATCCTTACAACTTAGACAGTAAACAGTTCTTATTAGAAACTATATGAACATCTCGAGACTTCTGGGAGCAGAACAAGAATATTTCTTAGTGACACTGGACGTGGTTTAGTTTATTTACTATGATACCCAATGATACAGGTGTGACTAAAGTTTTGATTATTTACTAAAAATCTAAGTTATGGTTCAGACAGAATTGATATTTTAAAGCACTGTTCTTGGAAACCATCTTAAACCAACTTTTTGTTTGGTGGATGACTACTCCTCCAAGAGACATGGCGAAATTATGGGCACGCTCTTTCTGCCAATAGCTATCACGCCTAATCTGCGTCGCTAGTGGGAGGACAAGGGGAGGAGGAATACATTAGGGAATGAAAGTTTGATGGAACATATAGGGATGGCATATAGGCTGCTTTTGTAGACTTACCACCTCTTTTTATGATTTGGAAGGGTGTGATGAGGAGTGCTTTCTCACTAGCATGTTAAGTGACTCTTATACACACGCTGCCTTACACTTTCCCTTAAGTTTACATAACTCACCTCTTACTCTCAAGAGATCGGCTTATCTTTATTTAGACGTTGCTAACATCAATAGGTTAGACAATGGCCTTCTCAATACGTCCATACATCGGAAGTTATGCCAGCTAAAAATACCTTTGTAGCAGGGGAAGCATGTAACTTAAGTACGCCTTGACAACGAATGAAAGGGCAGCAGATTATGAAAGAGCCTCCCGCCTTAATGCATCTAGGTGGAAGGCTACCTTAACAAAGCAATAACTTCCCTAAGAGAGAGTTTTAGGAACTAGGATATGGATAAGGTGGCAGATTTGACCAACAGCTCAAGAGAGGTTGGAAGGGATGAGATCATAGAGCTAGACCGCATTTCCTGAACCCTCAGCAGTGAGTAACTCCCTCTACTGTCAAACCTTTGATGAGGTTACCTCGTGATAACTACATGTTTTATAATTTAGAGATTCAGGGTATATAAGGGATATTTTGAGAAAATATTGGGGTAAATCCCGGTCATTAGATGACAGAATTGGGTCGATGAGCAGGACTGACCTACACCCAAAGTTGTGTTTAAGAACAAACCGAATTTAAAAAGACTTCTGTGTAATCCCTAGGATATCTCGGTCTATAGTCATTGACGGCACAGCCTTGGTGTTAACATTCTACACTATGTGGCAACTGTAATCAGTGCGTATGTATATAGATAATAGAATGATTTTCATACATCCTGTAACTAATTATGAGTTTTAAATTATATACTGAACAGACTGTGGTAGTACTCAATGTGATATGGTTTGGCTAGATGTACTATGTGCCCCCTTGCTTGAGTTATAGACAGGGGAAACCAAATAGGTGGTGTCCCCTTTAGAGATGCGGAGATTAGGGAGCAGCACATACTATCTTCATCTGGCTGGGTATTCACCCATAATCGCATTAGCAAAACATGCAAAGCATGACACTTGGTGGCCGGAATGGGAGCATCAATTTGTTTTCTGTGTCCCTCCAAGCTCTGTCCAATAATGTAAGAGGGAGGAGATTTGGTCAACCTTTTCACTCTAGAGAATGAGCTTAAATGGATTATTAGGCAGAGCGGATAAGGCACCTGGGTTGAATGACAAGGTCCAGATAAGACCCATCTTAAGAAAGAGAAGGCTACGCAGACCATTATAATTTATAGTTCTAATTATTTTTGGTTCTTAGGATAGTTTTATG